>NW_026922859.1:0-20927 GCF_032062105.1 Saccostrea cuccullata | reverse complement strand
TGCGTGGGTACGTCATAATCACATTCTTGCAATGTTTTTTGCACACGGCGCATTTTTTACCTGTATAGTAGAAAAAAAAAGTAGTACCTACGTATAGTGTAAACAACCCCGTATTTAAGGGGAATAGGTTAGGGTTAGTTAGGGGGGTTAGGGTTAGGGTTAGGGTTAGTTAGGGCTAGGGGGTTAGGGCTAAGGGGGTTAGGGTTAGTTAGGGTTAGGGTTAGGGTTAGGGGGGGGGATGGGGTTTAGTTAGGGTTAGGGGTTAGTTAGGGTTAGGGTTAGTTAGGGGGGTTAGGGTTAGGGTTAGGGTTAGGGTTAGGGTTAGCACTCCACTCAGTTGACCCATTTTTGAACCTCATTTGCTAAAAAGTGCACTAGTTGAACCCCCCGGCTAGGCTGCTTATACTACTAACGTGAAGCTAAATAATAATTTGATGATATATTTTTTTTAAAAATTTGTTTTGACCCCCTTTAAAAAATATCAATAATTAAGTTTTTTAATCGTAATGATAAATATAAACATTGTAAACTATACCTTTGAAAAATGAAAAGAGGGGGGGGGGGGGGGTACCGATATGATTGATAAGGGTAAACGAACAAAACTTTACTCGAATCAAAAATCTTCTCTTCTTCTAAAAGCTATTACAATTTAAGTCTTTTTTAATGCAAGAAAATGGCAGACAACAGTAAAAGAAAATAAGCAAAATTTAGATTTCATCTCATTTGTAGAGCACTGGACTGGTAAGTCAGAGGCCTCGGGTTCAACCCCAATTAAGCAGAGGCACTTAATTGTCTCTTTTACACTATCAAAGTACATGTAGTTATCTTTGTCATAGTTTACGTTTTAAATACCCGAATTTTATAGAGTGCGACAGGTTTTTTTTTTCATCTAAAGGATACCACATTTTTTTTTTTTACCACGTTCACTATATGTATTTACATGTTTTAGTTTCGAATGTTTCACTACGGAAAAAAATATGCATCATATCTGAAGACTTTTTGGCTAATTGATAAGATATTCCGCTTCCAGGAATAAATTGTATTTGTCTCTTGTAGTAGAGTTCGATCATTTTCTTCTTTGGATGTCGTTATGAAATCGGTCTATAATTCACATGAGGAACTTGTAATCCTTTTGTATATCTCAATAAATGCGTGTTCAAATCAAAAACAATTAAGATTAGGTCATCAAATTTTAAAATGTTAAATTAAAGTTTAAACCATTATTACTTGTAAATCTTTAAACATTTGATTAATTTTTCATGGCCCTCCGTTTCTTATTTTATATTTATGCTTAAATTATTGAAAAGAAATATGCTTAGAATCATTTCGTAACTAAATGAGTTTGCATACTTTTCAGTAAATCAGAATGTAACACCACCCCCCTCCAATAAAAGATATGTGTATATTTTTAAAAATATGGTTTGAAAAAGAAACTCTGCAATTTATATGCATTAATGAGGATGATAATGAATTAATTCTGATAGATTATTGTATCTGACCGATTATTGTATACTAACCGAATAACAAACCACAATACCAGAATATACATTAATCTCACAAGTAACACACTCGACAACTTCATTTACATTCATTTCTAGACATGGGCTATAAGGTCTAACCTAAACTTTACCGTTACCTTCTTGAGAAAGAACATGCACACATTATGATTTATTTTAATCATATCAAATATTTGTTGCTTTTTAGTATTGTTTAAAACATGCATGTTAAAAATTGCAACAGAAAGTAAGAGAATGGGTTTCTTCATATTCTACCATTATCGTAAGGGGGGGGGGGGGGGGCGCTCATCTATCTTGGCTATGGACATTCACGCTTGAAAAATTACTTGAACTAATATTAGACAAGTTCTTTATTGACTTTGACAAGAACAAGGCATACATGTGCAATCTTAAATTGTAACAATAAATTTATTTTCTTAAAACGTAAAGCGTTTTGATAATTTTGCCATACGTGTTTGCCACATATACGTATGTACATGTAGGCATGTATGCATCGACGGAAACCCACGGGTGATCTTGTCTTTAATTATCACAAGACGAGATCACCCATGGGTTTCCGACAATGGCATGTATGTACAATTGTTTTGCAGGAAGAAAACTATTGAAATTGTTTTAATTTGTTACATGTATATATTAAATCACGTGTAATTGGCAGCAAACTTTGAAACATCGAATTGCATTAACAATTCAACAGAAGGAAACAAGATTATTATTTTCCAAGGTAGATGTGAAATCATAAAATGTTAGTAGTAAAATCTTTGTCGGGAAAATAATTATAACACGTTAAATAAATCCTTAATAGTGAAGGTTTTAATAAAATCATTAAAATGAAAATTTATAATTCTTAAATGTTTAATGTAAACTGTTATTCTGTTCTCAGTTCAAAGGGCTTAATAAGCACCGGTGACTGCGTAACATTATGTTGTTTTCAGGAATCCAAAACGTAAAAGTCACCTCTTCACCTTATTTTTTCTTCTTTGGTAGAAAAATCATGCTTAAAGCATTGGCGTCGGAAGCAAATTGAAAAGGGGGGCTAAGTGTAAAAAAAAATAATTAAACCTTCAAAAAAAAAAACGACAAGCAAAAAAAGGGCTATGTATAACCTATACTGCAACTTGTCTGTGGAAAGTTGGGGTGCGGGGGTGGGTGGGTGGGGCTAAACCTACGCAGCGATGTTCAATGTCTTATACTAAGTATATATTTAGAAAAAAAGGGAGTAAGCCCCCTCCAGCCCCCCCCCCCCCCAGTTCCGACGCCTATGTAAAATAATAATAGGTTGGAATGCTTTCAAAGTGTTCAAACATTTTGTATTAATTTGTATTATACTTATAAAAATTTTAGCGATGTATCATGTAACCTCAGCAAACGGGTTATGAATACATAACAGTGAAGCAAAATAACGGAATGTTTAAATTTTTTCCCAGAAATGTCGATAAACATATGTCAATCTGTTTTATTCTCAATCATAAAATATCGCAGAAAGTGGGATAATCACTGTACAATGTATGCGAGCATCCGTACTGTATATATTCACGACAAAATTTACAAGTCTCCAAAGAGATAGAGAAGACACAGCAGAACGGGGGAGAATTTTTCCTAAATTTGCGTACAATACATGAGAAAGTGTTAAAGAAAAACATGATAAATTGAGAACCTCAAAAGCTCTTTCTTCAAAATATTCATTTTAAATCAACAGCTAAAAACAAATTCCATAAGAAGTGGCCAAGTCAAATACTCTGCGTCGTATCTATGGAGAATGACATTTTTAAACTAATATTCACTTCATGTATTTATCAATATCCTTGACAAGCTATCAAAGATTATGTACAGTTCTTATTAATTGCTTTGTCTGGTATATTTCAGCTACTTACTCAATATATTTTATCTTTTATGAACTGCACATCTTATATAATATTACTGTGTCTGAATTGAATTTTCAAAATTAAACCTCGAACAATATTTTTATTAATTTTTGCATAAGAACAGCTAAACACTGTCCATTCTGAGAGAAGTCAGAACTATTGGATTGCCGTTAGGACCGACAATAGTTCTTTCTTCTCACAGAATGGACAGTTGAGGCCTATATAACCTACTAAAGCATTAAATTTTACTCCATTATGCTCATTATGTACTGTCGTGGAACTTTTTTCATCCATTATATTAAGTAAGCATTGTCTACTTATTTGGCTGTGTCGGATGAAGGTTATTTACAATTTAAAGCAATATGAGCTGCATGTTTGACATCGGAAAAAAAATGTTGCAAGTTTGTAATTAACTATTTTAATGACAGAAAAATAAAACATTTATAAACTTCTGTTGTTCATATTTTCTACAAAAGAACTTTTTATACGCTTTGATTGAAGCAAAATTGAATTATTGTCGTCCTGTACAATAATGATATCTTACATAATTCTGTCTATTCACTTGTATAGAAATATTTCTTCTGATTAGTGAAACATTTTTAAACTTCATTTTGGTTTTATTGATCATAAGGGTTTAGATTACATACAGATTAATCATAATAACACATTTTACCAGCAAAATAAAATTCTCAAAAATGCAGCTCATATTGCTTTAAAAAAACATATTCATTGTAATTGTTTACTTAGTGGTAAATTATATTCGCTAACAAGGTCATTGCATCGACCATAGAACTTACGAAATGATGACTTTAAAAGAGACAGCTGAAATTCTTGTTTCATCAACTTGTTTGTTTTAGAAATTGTTCATACGTAGAGCATGCTCTTGCGTATCGAATCAACTGAGATATATAAACTCCGTATTCAGGTGATGAAGGTGTATTGCTGCAAAATTAAGGGAAAAGTCATCACGTTTATCATAGAGCTTGGTTGTTAGATTACCATTTGCGTCTTTTTTAAGTAAAATATCCAAATATGAAACAGATGTGTCAGACTGTGGTATCTTTTATCTCAAGATCACCGGGATATACTTGTATCTACATTAGAATGGAAAATACCATTGTTACATTATGTAATTGACAATACGTCATCTATATATCTGTCTAAAAGGTACAATTATAGCCAAACTTTTTTTGAAACTTTTTAGTGAATTTTTTTACCCTTGATAAACACATACAGTTTATCGTAATGACACAAATGAATATAACTACTTTAATCTAGCTATACGTTAACAAATTTAAAAAAATCTATATAAATGCATGAAGAATATGGAGATAACGAACAGTATTCAATATCAGAGTCCATAAAACAATACAAAATAGGAGCAGAGCAAACACGGACCTCCAAAATAGCAGAGGTGGGATCAGGTGCCATGGAGGAGTGAGCATCCCCTGCCGACCGGCCACACCCGCCGTGCGCCCCTTGTCATGATCGGGAAATAACGGAAAAATCCGTCGTCAATTTAATGTATAAATAATGGACTAACAATTGTATGAAAAACGTCAGTCAGCATTTGACTTAATGGTAAATTGTATTTGCTGAAAATGTCATTGTATCGACCATATAACTAACGAAATAATGATTTTAAACGGAACTGCTGATATTCTTGTTTCATTTACTTGTTTGTCAATAGTTTACCTCGTTTAAGAAATTGCTCATACGTAAAGCTTGCACTTGCGTATATATAAACTACGTATGCAGGTGATGAAGGTATATTGCTGCATAAGTAAGGGAGGTTGACGATAGAAAAGTGAAAGTCATCACGTTTATCATAGAGCTTGGTTGTTGGATTACCATTAACGTCTTTTTGAAGTAAAATATCCAAATATAAAACATATGTGTCAGACTCTGTGGTATCTTTTATCTCAAGCTCACCATATCATTTTTTTCCTGGTGGGTTTTAATTTTTGTTAAAAAAGATAAAATTTGTAACCTCTGATGCTTTTTGAGAAATGTATTTGCTCTGCTCCCGCTTTCTATTTAAATAGAATTTTGAGTTTTATAACTTTTTGATGAGCTTCATGCACATAATTCAAACATTTTGTGATACTTTTGTCAGTATTGAATGAAAATACACATGTATGTATATCATTAATATTACATGTACACCTAATGTGGTGTATTACTGTAGAACACGTATCACGTGTACTAGTTTCATATATTAGTGCCTTAAGGTATACCTTTACTCAGATGACTAAAAATTCCACTGATAAGAATGAAAAACAACCTATTGCACATTGTACAACTATGATTCTTGTGTTAATTTTCAATTTCAAATAACTAGGTCAATGACCTCGTTTTTATGCTAGTGGCCCCTGCGTATTTCTCGGAAAATACCTCAATTTTTCACACTATGACCATTATTTTCTTCACTCACAAAATATTACAAGCAACAAAACTCTTTAAATAATGATGTATTATAGCAATGGAAAAAGTTGCTTCATATAAAGAAGTGAGTAGAATTTGGGCCATAAACGTGATAATTATTACAGTCCGAATTTCCTCTGTCATATTTATATTTTTTTCCTATTCTTAATCAAATATTACAAAAATCTGAATAATAAGAACTCTAAATTATTTATAGCGTCAGGTTACCTTTGTTACCCTCATTCTCATGGTATTAATATTATGTGGCGTCAATGATCAAATTATTGAGATATTTTGTCTGGAGTGGTTTTTGTACATATTTTTTAATTTCTTTATTTCATAGCATTCATTGATTTGAAATAATTTATGAGCTTAAACACATATAACATTTGGAAAATGATGTCTTAAAATACATGTAACCTTTACTTTGTGATTAACATTGCAAGAAATAAAAATTTTGACAAAAATGAAAAATTAAAAATTTAGCCCGAATTTCCTCTGCATAGCCATACATTGAGTTTTGTTCCTGTATATTTTCTTCAACTACTAACATATTAAATTTTTAAATTGATATTGAGATAAAATTTAGTTATTTTATCCATTTAGAACAATTTTTTATTCAACATTGCAAACTTTATAAAATTTCCTTTCTGATTTCTGAAACCTGAGTAAATGTCATCCGTAATAAATGAACAAAATGAACAACAGATTAATTTCATAAAGTACAAATAAATTATCCCATCTATCTTACGTTAATGAAGCTACTTAATTTTGACTTCGACCTAATTTTTAATTATTGCAAAGAGGTCGGTGCTTCCTTAAGACAATGGTGACGTACAGTTATTAATAAGAGACTGTCGACTGTGTTTATCATTCTGCACATCTGTCACGCTTGTCCTAATAGGCGTTTGAGTCACAAGTTAGAAATTAATATGACAGGAGTATTAACTAAAGTAAGGACAAGGTCAATGTCTGTTGTTGATACGGTGTATTGGACACGTGTAAATATTGCATCTGTAGTAAACAAGGTTTCACCGACGCTGGTCACTTCAACCGTGATCATAGTTTTAGTTATTTTTGTAATTAAATGCATTAAATTAGACAATTTTCATGCACTATTTTTTAAAGACATAAATTGCACAGGTCTTGAGCAATATTTTTTTTCTAACTTTATTTTTTACTTTGAGTTTTAAAATTCAGTGAGTAAAATTTTATGCATGTAGCTGGTAAGTTACATTAATGCTTTTATCTACACACATGATTTTCTGTCTATGGAAAGAGCACATGGCGTGTGTGACTGGTCGGCAGAGGATGCTTACTGTTTCATCGCACCTGATCCCCAAACCGATGTTTTATAGGTCCTTTTTTTCTCTGCTTCAGAGTTATATTATTTAAATGGACTTTTGAATATGATTACTGCGCGGCAACTTCATGTTTCCTTACACTTGTTTATACCCTTTCAGTGATCATTTATGATCAACTTTTAAAATTCTGTAGACAAATTTACTCTTCTCCAAACAAGCAAATGGAAATAAATGTTCCCTGAAAATAACTTTTAAGGAAACATCGATCGTAATATGCCTTATCACGCAACATCATTTATAAACAAAGCCTAGTCTTGTCCAACCTGAGAGTTTTGATAATATGCTTAAACAAATTAAAAGAAATTATTAATATTTGATTTGAATATTCGGAGTACCGATGCTACATGTAAAAATAACTTTAAATGATATTTAGATGTGTTTGGAATTGAGCTCTAGCTTTTCTTGACGGGGTTGTTTACTTTCACATCTGTCAAACTAGATCGTTCTTCTGTGTCAACTATTGGCCCTGTGCATCTCATTATCTCGAGTTCGTTCTTTGTTTACCAATAGGGTCATAATTGAGGTCTCAAGTAAACTTGTATATGCACCAAACTGATTAAGTTAATCACCTTTTCTGTCAATAATTCTTTTTTTTTTTTCAAAAGTCGAATTGGTGGAAATGAATTGGAATGCAATTACACCTTGTATAAATATCAGAACAAATAGTAGATAATAGTCTATTTACACAACTCTACGATTTGCCACAGATGGGCAATGACAAAGGCTTGCAAAGAGCACAGAAATAAACGACAAAGTGCATGAACTTTTGTGCATTGTTTGTCTGGACTGTTTGGGACAAATTAACAGGTACAGAGCTGACAATCATCATCCTTCATGTATAAACTTCTAAATTCCTAATTTGCTTTCTTTATCCTTTGGTCCAAAATTTTACCCTATATGAGTTATTTTCTCGACGGTGTTTAAGAAATCTTTGATAAATTCTTACCTAGCTATTTTTTTTAAAATAATATAATACTTAAAGGCACCATTGACTTAAGTGTTTCTACGCAAGGGAATATCTGTTTAATTACTATATGTATTGTAAAGTACCAAATTCGAATCATGAAACAAAATTGTGATGTCTTGAATCAAAGCGACCTATAGTCATAAAAGCTAAAATGTAGAATGGTGCATGCACCATCATAGCATAACAAAATTATTTTTAATTTCAAACTTTTAATGACTCTTTAAATCATCATAACAAGCAGCGTAATGTTAAATAGTTACATGTACATAAAAATTACATTATCACAGTCAAAGTATCACAGTGTTAACGGTAGAATGACCAAAGGAAGTCCTGTTCATCCAACTTTTGTGACCTTCATGGCAAAGTGCATACTCAAATTTCTGTCTAAAGAAGCACGACTACAATCCAGTCTCTTCCAAAGTTTTGTCACAGATTTATCACAGGAACATGGCGAGCATCCAAATCCCTCATCTTTCATCCAAAACCTGTCTTTTTCGAATGTGTATCCTGAAAAAAGTAAGTTACCAGTTTAATTCCTTTCAGAGTTTCTACTACTATTATTTTCATTTTATTAAATAAAAAGCTTCATTCGTTTTTAAAAGGAAAAAACCTACCTGCTTTAATAAGTTTCTTCAGTAGCTTGATACATTTATGGTCTGAATTGTTACTCATGAGGAATAAGGCACTCTGGCCAAGGCGGTCCACAATGTTGACATCGCTGCCATGTTTGATAAGGTACTCTGCTATTTCAAATTTTCCATCCTCCAAAGCAATCAGCAAGGCCGACTTGCCAGTATTGTTAACTTCGTTCACATCAGCTCCTACAATCAAGCAGATAGGAAATAAGTACTAATAGTACAACACGTGTTCATCCATTTGATTGGACATTGGTATAACAGATATAAAATATTTGACATATTGTAAGTATATATTTACCTCCTCGCACTAAAAGTCGAATGATATCTTCTTCGCCCAATATGACTGCAAGCATTAGTGGTGTTTGTCCATTTCGGTCTTGTTGGTTTATATCATATGCTTCTAAAACACAAGAATGAGACATGAATATCAATTGATACTTAAAAGGACCATAATCTTTTTAAAATATGAAATATAAACTACAGTGCACGTTTACCAACTCATTCCAGAGCTTTTCTTTTGATTTTTTTTTCAATTACTTAAGTTGAAAATTTTACCTTGAGTTACCAATGATTCAGCCATGTCAAAAAGTCCATTTTCGATAAGAATGTGCATCAAAGAATTTCCTTCACAATCCGTTGCGTTTGGATCAACTCCAGATTTTAATAAGCACTTAAATTCAGCCAAGTCATTCTGATAAACAGAACTAAAAAGTCTAAGCACCATACGAATTTCATCCATTGCACTCTCTTTGGCCACTTTTGGCGTTGACCCTGAGACGTGATGGTGAAGAGCACGACGTAATTCTTCCAACATATTGAAAAATCTGCAAAAGTGAAAATGAAATTAATAATAATATAACCTTACTTGAACGTTTCAATTCCATACTAAAAAAGAAGAAGAAGCTTTATGATTATTATTTCAATTTTGCTAAATGTATCTGTACTTACTATTTCCAGTAGTGAAGGCAGATAGCAATATACAAGATGTTAGACTGTCGTCTGTTTTATACCTGCACGCGCGTCGTTCTCGGTCCTATGAAGCGTAACGACCGTCTTTGTTCAGCCCTCCCTCTCTGTAGATTGGTCGACTCAACATTCAATAACTGTTTGTCTTTATTGTG
This sequence comes from Saccostrea cuccullata, assembly GCF_032062105.1. Taxonomy (NCBI): domain Eukaryota; kingdom Metazoa; phylum Mollusca; class Bivalvia; order Ostreida; family Ostreidae; genus Saccostrea; species Saccostrea cuccullata. The sequence continues at coordinate 11,034 of NW_026922859.1, read as the reverse complement.
TTAATGGTTCTAGAAGACCCGGTAGTTGTTTTGTTTTTATTAATTTATTACACGCTCCAGTTGTTGCAATGCATTCTCTTATTATAGCTTATTAACTTAAGCATGATCTTGATATGATATGTATTTGACTATTTTTCCCTTTGTTTACATATCAGCCATGTACTTTAATGGATTATTCCGGAAAATGATTGTAGCATTTTAAATTGGATCACATGATATATTTACACTTTGTAGTCACATGTTTTATTGGACTTCAAAATGTGTCAAATGCTGAATGATATAGTTTTTGCAGATTTTAAAATTATATCGCCATTGTCCATCAGTACTGTCTTTCACTAATAAACAATTTTCAATTGCCAATGAGTACTAGTCTAATTAGTCATGTACTCATTGGCAATTGGAAATTGTTAATTAGTGAAAGACAGTACTTTGGGTAACAGAAAGATTAGGCAAGTTAAAGCACTGTATGTAAATTATTTTTCTTGTATTATAAAATTATGAGGTTGTTTTAATAAACAAGAAAATCACGGAACATTTTAGTCTTTCAATATAATTATGCATTGCCAATATATCTTTTCAATTCCATGTTTTTCTCTGTAAATGAGATATGGTACTGCGTGCTCTTAGATGGCTTTCTATCAATTAACAATAGATTTTCTATTCATATGACGGCTCCATACATCCCAATAAACTAAAACATAAAGACCAGACAAAGTTTGCCACATCTTTTCGTATTTGCATGCCTTACTGACAATACACGATAGGACCAATTAAAAACTAAAAATTTCCATCGTCGTTTTTCCTTATTTACACAGTACTGTCCTCTTCCGAAAGTCCCGCATATGCGCCCTGTGTATATGGTGGTGCAAACCATTATTCTGACGGAAATATACTAGTAGTACTGCAGTGCATTCTACCTGCTCAGTGTTTCACAATTCATACACTGTAAGTCTTTTCACCAGTAATTACTTTATTTTGTTTTCAATTTTCTAATAGCTTTGAATTAATAGAACACAAAAATGCAAACATATCAACTACAAATTACATGCAGCTGTTAAGACATCAAAGGTAGGAATTAGTTTATTTGAATAAGGAGTCTATGAAAACGTGTTGTCTTTATTTATTTTATCTTACACGTGTTCATTCAATATTCATGATAAACAAGTGTGGGAACAAAAAGATTAAAAGACAGCAATATGAATATTATGTACAACACTCATTACTTTGAAAGAGATCCCGAGGGTTTCACTAATAAAAATTCTCTATATAGACCGTTTTACAGGGCAAAGTATCAGAAGTCAAATATAGTCCCAATGATTCTCGAGTCGGATACATTAATGTTTAATTGATTTCGTTACAAAATAATTTTTGGATGGTGCAAAAGGAAATTTTTTTATTCTAAATATTTATGTAAAGAATGTCTGCAAACCATCTTTGCAAAGCTTTAACAATATTCTATCATTATTCAACTTATTCAAGCCAAGGGGTCCATCTAGCTTCGATTTGACCCGCCATTAACTCCACTAAACAATATCTACTAACAAAATTCCTTTGGATTGGAAAAGTGTGGAAAATTTTCCTACAATGTACATGTATTTCCAATCATTTAAAACATTTTCAACAAGTTTAAAATGAAAATTCCGTCATATAGGTTATGCATAAACCATGAAAGACTTTCCTGCAAACCCACTGGTATTTCAAATAAGAGAACATAGCAATTCTGTTTATTTTTTTTCAGCGGCTCTAGATCTCTGAAAAGTGCATAATTCAAATTTAATTCTGCGAAATTAAGTTGTAAGACTATTAAGGCCAAATTTGCAGGTGTTCTTTTGCAATGTAAATAGGGGACACCAACTCGGGATATAAAATTAAGATTATGCATGAAAACATTAGTTAATCATCATCTGCATAAAAAGCATCAAAGGTGCGCGTGATTCATACTCTTAAGTTAATAAAAATGCAGAGACACCTAATTATTGTAATATACTTGATTAACATAATGAAACATGTTGAAATAATAACCACGCCACAACAATTACATTTACGATCTTTTGCCTGTCTAAAGAGTTTCTTTATTTGTGTACTAGAATTTGTTATTGTCAAAATAACCATATCGTATGTTGTTTTGGAATTCTGTTTTAAGTTAATGTGACAAAATGACCTACAAATTAACTTCTATCAGACATTTCGGTAGATAGTTTATGTTAAAAGTACGTAAGCTCTGTAGAACTCCGTCTGAAATATTGATATGAATGAATTTCTCATTCTACATCTCCAACAATTGATAACAAATAATTTGACAGATATGCTAGAACTTCTTTTTCGTGAATTGTGATTATTGACACTTTTTTTAAAATTACTTCATGTGACTTTTTTGTGACCTTTGAAATTGGAAATCTTTTGAAAATAGGTACTACTCGGTTTCCAAGCATCATGTTACATACATATATATGCATTCATTTTTGCCAGCGAGTATTTTCTGAATTGATGCAAGTTTAGTACAATCATTCATACGATCTTCATCTTATTTCAGCGACATTATTTGGAGGTTGTCAAAATAAGTTCGATTTTTTTTTTCAAATGATAACCCTTTTTTGGATATTTTTTTTTCCAAATATCACGAAATGTTTTGATCGGGAAACAGGGCAATGTGATTGGCTAGATCAAGTTGCAGAGGAATTCGGTCAACTTAAGAGAACGGTGAAAATTTACATTCAGAAATTAAAAAAAAACGGACATAGACCAAATACAGGATTTCCACAACGCGGAGAAAACAACCAATGAAACGATAAAGATGCATGATCCAAGGACGTATATTTTTAAATTATTCTAATATGATTCTAGATTTGTGATTTGGTTCACCTGCTTCCAAGCTGATTTTGGCACATTTTATTTGCATTACAGATGGCCCATTAAACTGGGATGATAATACTTACATGAATTGTAATCGTGTGGTGTTTGTTTGACGCCCTTTTAAATTTTTTTTCACTCATTCTAAGACACAATCACTTACTGGGTGAGCACTACTTTGGAAAAAGTAAATGTTTACTTCTTGGTAACATGCATTACAAATAAAACAACACACTAAATTTGCATGTAAAATATTGGCATCCTCTCACAAAGGTATAAGACACTTAAAATAATGTATTTTTAAAAAGAAATTAAAAACAGTTACGAATATATTTTTTTCATTTTTTTCTCAAACTTTCGAAACCTTAGTTACTAATGACTTATTCAAAACATCGTCATATACTTTTCTGTTCATAAAAAATCAATTTTTGGCCACCACAGCTTGTATATCTATGTTATTCATTAAAAAAAGTCAATTTAACTAAAAACTATCAAAGATTGCCTTTGGGATTTGAGCTTGAATACTTGCACTTAGGGCCATTGAGCAGTGAGCGATCTTTTTTGTGCTACATGTAGCACCTTCTGCAACATGGGACCTCGGTTTATACAATATCGTCCGAATATATTCTTTACATTCTTGTGAAAAATATTCAAAACTCATTACCATGCATCATGCAGAGAAATTATCATCCGTAGCCAGTTTTATTGCAATTTAAAATTTAAAAAAAGAGGTGAAATGGTTTATTAATGCTCATAAATAAGTGCAAGTCCAGAGTTTCATTTCAATTACTTTTCTTACATTTCATCAAAAGCATGATAAATGAAAATCAATCAAATCAAAATCTTTCTCGAATCTTTGTAGAGTTGAGACCGAAACAAATGTGTGCTTTTTATAAAAAGAAAACAGAAACACAATACTTGCTGTTTTTTTTTTTAAATAATTAAATACATGTAAGAAAGTGAAAATTGTATTATGATAATGACATGTCTTGCAATACAGAATTTCTCTATACAGACACAAAAGAAATATGAACACATAGCCAATAAAACGTACAAGTCGCTAGTTTATTTTTAAGAGTACACGTATGAAAGAGAATTTACTTTGTCGTAATTTGAAAGATTGCAGCTTGTCTTGGAAAGTTGCAAATAGGATTCTGATCATGAACAAGAACTTTGTATAGGGGTAAAATAATGAGACGATGTAAATTCAAATTCTCTACAGATTGATAAAGATGTTATAAATTGTCATAAAAAGTTAAATTCATTTTTTAGCCCATTTGCCACAGAATTGGAAGAGTCTCTCGGTCATTGGTTCCCTGTGATATGGCCCTGTTTCTACCTCCTATGGTGAAAAACCCACAACGAGACTGTCCCATAGCTGATATTTTTAGAAAGAAAACGTGATTTATCAATTTGCATGTGAATGTAAACTTCCAAATTCCCCTTACCATCTTCTTAGTGTCCAAATTATGTCTAATTTCTATAATTACATTTACTGTTTTTAATCTATGTATTAATGAGCAATTCATCTTTCAAGTAAGAACCGAATTGACAAAAAATGATACTTTTAATTTGTTATTTATAAGTAGGGAAATAACGTTTCGAGCTGATTAGAAAGTTTTAATTAATTGAATGCAATAAACTGGTCAAAAAGGGAAATCATTACGTCGGTGACATGTACATGTTATAGGTAATTATTATTAACCATAGCATGCTTAAGTAATGCCTCATTAAATTGAATTTTTCCCTCAAACTCCAAGTCTACTTGTTTGAATTATTGCAGAAATTAACAACTCCATTTTACATTTATATGAAAATGTCTTCAGAAGGACTTATTATTTTTTTTCTTGGCAGAAAGAATACTTGTGAATTTGTTAAAGTCTTCTTTATTTTCTTGAAAAAAAAACCCTATTAATCAGCGACTGAAATTTCTTTTTAGATATAAAGATTGTTTATCTTTTTTGTCAAGAAAATATTTATGTATAGCTTTAATCCAGTGTCATTTTGACTATGCTTGTTCTTGTTGGTATGAAGGTTTGTCAAAAAATATGAAAAATAGACTACAGGTTGCCCAAAACAAAGTAATCAGTTTTATACTCAATAGCCATCAAAGGAAGAGAATTACTTTTGACGAATTTGAAAAAGTAGGTTTCTTGAATGTCTGTAATAGAGTTTCTGAACTTCGACTTAATCAAGTTTTTAGCTCTACTGGTCAGAGACCAGAAGAGCTTATGCGATAGTAATGCGTCCGTCGTCCGTCCGTCTGTCCGTCTGTCAGTAAACAATTTTTCAAAACACTACTCCTCCTACAATTTTAGTCTGATTTCAATATTACTTGGCACACAAGTAGACTACACTAAGATACATAGAATAGTGCATCAGTTTTTGATTTCGATGAACGGTGTTGCCATGGTTACTAAAAATAGAATTTTCTGTGAAATTCCTTAAAAACGCTACTCCTTCTACAGTTTTGGTCTGATTTCAATATAACTTGGCACACAAGTAGACTACACTAAGATACATAGAATAGTGCATCGGTTTTTGATGTCGATGAACGGTGTTGCCATGGTTACTAAAAATAGAATTTTCTGTGAAATTCCTTTAAAATGCTACTTCTTCTACAGTTTTGGTCTGATTTCAGTATAACTTGGCACACAAGTAAACTACACTAGGATACATAGAATAGTGCATCGGTTTTTGATTTCGGTGATCGGTTTTGCCATGGTTACTAAAAATAGAATTCTCTGTGAAATTCCTTTAAAACACTACTCCTTCTACAGTTTTGGTCTGATTTCAATATAACTTGGCACACAAGTAGACTACACTAAGATACATAGAATAGTGCATCGGTTTTTAATTTCGATGAACAGTGTTGCCATGGTTACTAAAAATAGAATTTTCTGTAAATTCCTTTAAAACGCTACTCCTTCTACAGTTTTGGTCTGATTTCAATATAACTTGGCACACAAGTAGACTACACTAAGATGCATAGAATAGTGCATCGGTTTTTGATTTCAATGAACGGTGTTGCCATGGTTACTAAAAATAGAATAATTTTCTGTGAAATTCCTTTAAAACGCTACTCCTTCTACAGTTTTAGTTTGATTTCAAAATAAGTTGGCACACAAGTAGACTACACAGAGATACATAAAACAGTGCAATGCTTTTTGATAAGTACAAACCAGTAGAGCTACAGTCTCGACAGAGACTTCTGGTTAATATTTTTCATGAGAAATGTCCAAATTATTTATTCTGAACATTTTATTCAAAACTCTACAAGAACAACTAGAACAACTAGGTCTAGCAAGTTGAACTTTTTTGTCCCTAGAATTGTTAAGTCAGAGTCTGAAACATTCTTTTATAATGGTATCAAGGAGTGGAATTCACTTCCAGATGAGATTAAATCCATCAACAACAAAGCCTCCTTCAAAAAAGAATTTAAAAAACACCTCTTATTCAAAATGAGATCAATATCTGAAAATTAGTTTTTATACTATTAGCTTCTTATAATACATACGTTGTCTTATTTATTTTTGTTTTATTTAATCTTATTTATATCAAAGCATTAGCATTAGTGCTAAGTAGTTTACTGTTACAATCTATGATGACCCCATTGGAAATAAGCATATTATGGCTTTCATGAGTCATCCTCGGGTAATTGGCTGTACACAGTACACAAAATATACGTACTTTTCTTAGTTTCATTTAGATACACTGGTTTAAATGTTTTTCTTAAGTACATGACTTTTATAAATATAATATCAGTGTTTTAAGAACAATGTATTTTTTTTTACTAAATTTTTACAAGTTCTTTGATTTCATGTGCCAACTTGTCTTATATGTGCCAATCTTATGTTTCATGTGCCATTTCCTGAATAAACAAACAAATAATATCATTGGGTGAAAAAAGAAACTAGACGAGTTTAAAAAAGGATATAGAGTCAATTCGTACAAGGTAGTAAATCGACTCTCATCGTGCCCTTCCACTGCATGCATCTTCTTACTCATCTTTATCTACTAGACAGTGGTAATCGTAACACAGATTATCGATCATTTGAAAATCATCTGTTAAACTTAGGAAATTATATACATGTTTGCTTAATAATATTGTTGTGTCACAAATGATAGAGACTTGAACAAGGATATAGACAATGTGGCTACATACATCTGTCATGTGATACGAGGTTGACCAATGGATATGTCCGGCTGTAGATTTGTTCTGATCATCTACAACTGCTTAATACAGAAAAAATATATACATACTTTGATGTACCATGTCATAAATGTGGTGTAATTGTTTTTAGATTTCGCCAAAGTTATCTGAAGGGAAGAAAGAAAAAGATGTTCATTTTTCCTTAAAACACAATGAATTGTCGACAAATTTGGTATAAATCATGGATGTCCATCGTTATTTAACTTCACCAGCCTCGAGCTCACTTTTTACAAATTAACACATGATTATCTAAACCAAGAATATTTAATGCTGACTAGATATAGTAGCAAGGAGAACTAGAAATGACATTAATTTGATTTATTTATTTATCAGCAACCAATTATATTGCCTCTAACAGACCACTAAATCTTTATCTGACATTTTACAAAATATATCTGATTCCATACATTTAGATTTGTGGGCTTTTTTCTTTTGGTAAAAATATAAATACCTACAACGTGTAGACTAAACATCCATGTTTGATGTCCTGACATTAATTTCTCTTTTGTTATTAACTTATTAAAAGATTTATTTCATTTAAAATACGTTTTCTCAAGATAATAATCACTAATCCTCCATTAAAAACACTTTGATTTTGATACCAGAAACTTAGAAGATCTTAAATTGATCTAGTGTTATAAATGTTTAATTTATTTGCTTCTTGTTAAACATAATTAAAAGAAATAAGCAAAACAGTAAACAAAAGTGATAATCTAGCTGTATTTTAGAGCATTGTTACCATAAGAAACAACTTTTCATTTACTAGAATATACTAATACATGTATTTTACAATCTGTGAACCGGTAATGGTGCTACGTATTTTAAGGGATGTACCCGTTCATTTTAACGATTTTGATTTTATATTTATCTATTCGCTTGTTTTAAATTATGGTTTGTAATATAAATAATAAAATTACAATATAGAGAAAATATCATGATCTCTTTTTCTATCTCTAGATCATTTTTATAGATTTCAATTATCTAACCATATACTGCAGTAAATGTAACCCTTATTTTCTGAATGGCTGAGGCATGGCGAATAATGAGCGGTGCAGGTATTGCGGAAGTAGCAAAAGAGAAAGTGTCGTAAAAGTGGAAATCAGCACCGCAGAATTTCGTTCAATGTGACATTTATTATCTACAAAATGCATTCTGATAACATTGCCCTTTATAAACACATGTACATTTAGGCATTACATGTTATTGATTTTGTATTTGAATTAAATACTAGTAATCTTTGATTGATTGGGGCTTATTCCTCCCGATATTTTCGATTGATTTTAAAAATTAAATATTTCGTAATTTGTTATTATACCCCACGCTTGAAAAGTGGAAGGTATAAAGTGATCGGAATGTCCGTCCGTCTGTACGTCCGCTCGTCTGTTACGCTTCGGGGTATCCAACTCTTATCCGCAACTCCTCTTATACCACTGAATAAAATTCAATGATACTTTCACAGAATCTTTGTTACATATGCACCTCCTATTTTACTTTTTGATTACATATTTCCGGTTTCCATTGCAAAACATGGACACTGTCATTCTTTCTATAGTATTGAAGTGTATCCATCTCTTATCCGCAACTCCTTTATCACTGAACAGAATTTAATGAGACTTTCACAGAATCTTAATTACACAGATCCAATATATTGTGCACCCTCTATTTTACTTTTTGATCCGACACGTTTTTAGGGTTTCCCAGAGGTGCAGAGCAAAACATTATAATCATATTGGAGTCGAGGCTATCATTAAATGAGCTCATTAAACGATCCCTACAGCATTTTAAAAGATTAAATGTTTTTCTTTTTGCATAAAAAGATAAAACTATACAGGGCCTATTAGCTAATATTACAAAATTGACAAAAATAATTTAACTGAATTGGATATTGGCTGATCCGAATTTCCGCCACTTTTCTTGAATTTTAAGGATATATTAGTTATTTTTATATGCTTCTTATATTTAAATTTTCTTATTTTAACATCTGGTAAAGTTGTCATATAAAGATACAAAATGATACAAAAACAAAGTTTTGATCGTTTACTAAGAGAGGAAAATACTTTTACGGATTTTTGGCTCAAATCTGTACTTAGATTGTAAGCCTTTAAAAGCTATCATAGTTCTAGTTTATTTGAAAATGATATATTTTGAAAGTGTAGACCTTATTATTAATTTTACGTACATTTGTAAATTCCTTCAACAGTTTTCTTTTTGATTGTGTAAACATTATAAATAAATTCAGTGTTCTATAGTAATTTTGAGAGGCAGGAAAGAAGATATTTTCATACGCCACCATTTTGTCAAAAATATAGTCCTTGCTAGTTTTCAAACACATTTTACCATTTCTATGTAAAATTGTACAATTGTGATCTATTTAAGACATATAAGCAAGTATACTTTAAGTAGTTCATCTAGTCAGAAACCAGAGAAGAATCCTACCTAAAAATACAAGCTCGAGTATAGACACAAAACTTATAATTACATCGTCGAAGATAAGCTAATCGATTAGAATCATCCAATAAACATACTGGATTGACAAAAATAAATTTGTTATATTTATTTGGAAAAATATCTATAATATCCAACATTCGAGAAAAAAACCAAAGGGGAAAAAATATATTCAAAGTTCCAAATTCTGTGAAGTGCCATCTTCTACGCATTTATGTTAACGCCCCCAAAATCTACCTGATTCAAGATCAATAATTTACCGCCTGTCAATCATTAAAAAAAAACAATAGCTTCTGATTTGATTGACAGGCCAGCTACCCGTGCTACCTGACAGTCTGAGTTTGTGTCCTTTGAAGACGATTGCTTGGTCACGCGTCAAACATTTTCATGCAGCCGCCTTGTATACACGGGGGTTAAAAAAAGAATCTCGGCAAAATTTTATTTTAAAAACGATTGAGAGTAGATGATTAAAACATGACTTCATAAAATATTTGTTTTTAATCTCAACGGCTATATTGTATTTTAGGCGATAATTCGTCCAAGATATCTGCTGTAGAATTTAGACCAGTCCGTACACATAAAAAATTGAAATATGATAAATAAGAAAAGATATTTAGCACAAATGGCACGGATAAAAAATTCATTTATCCCATGTTTTATCTACGTATAAATGAATACAATCTATACCATGTTCCGTTTTAAAGTTCTTAAATGTCAGAAAAAGCTAGGAGTTTCGAGATTGTAACACTTTTAGTTCGAATTTCCCAACATCTGTCAATACCCAATATTCGAAATTAAAAAGTGAATATATACAGCAAAAGATTAATTCTTAAAAGTGTAAAAGAAATCTTGCAAACAATAAAAATTTTTTAAACACACGAACACCCGGATATATTTTCGACACTATTGTTGATCAGAACGTAGGCAATATTCCTATCGCGGTACGGTACATTGTATATGTTCGTGAACACGACGGATAGGCCTACCTATGAATGGAATATTTTATTATCATTTTTTTTAATTTTGATACTTACACAAGTTTAATTAAAAAGAGATATATGTTTACTTTGTAGTTTTACTCTGTGTTCTTTTCTTTAATTTGTCATTTTTTTTTAATATAAAAACGATATTTCTTTATAATTTTTTTCTTCATTAAATATCGCTGAAAGTATTTATAAATAAATTTTATATTGAAATATTTCAATTATTTCAAGTAGTTTCACTCAAATTTATACACGAAACACGGAAAGTTGACCCTGATCACCAGACACAGACTTCCTGTGTAATGCTACGTGCATATAGATTTTGACATCCTGGGTATTGGGGGTCTCCAGGTAAATAACACCACTGTTACTTAGACCACTCCCCCTCCCCAGGTAACCGTACGGTAAAAAAAATTGGGTCTTTAACAATGCTGCGTACAAATTCTTTATTATTTTTTCTTTATAAGTACCTAGTATACCAATGCCCGTTTGCCCGATTTAAGAATTTTACTAATTCAAGGTATAAAATGCTTGTTCATTCGA
>NW_026922858.1:0-20602 GCF_032062105.1 Saccostrea cuccullata | reverse complement strand
GTGGTGTTGTTTATATTTACAATGAAAATCATGTAAAAATATTTGTCCCTTTAAGGAATAACAATTCGAACAAGGGAGTACTTATTTTCACAGGTAAAAGTTTATTGAAGGATATTTTCCTTCTTTGTTTTTAAAAACGAGAATTAGATTTTAACATGAAAACCTACTAATTTCTTGAAGTCAAAGTTATAATATTACATGTAAATTGTGTTTTATGAAGGATATTGACAGTGTGATCTCTGTAAAAGTATAAATCTAAATGAAAGAAGTTTATTGAAGCTAGACTTAGATTTCATTTGAAGAAAACAAAATTACACGTATATCTAGATTATTATTTAAAAAGATGTTTAATTAAAAAAAATCAGTCAAGCATAAAACTCCGTTGTAGATAATTGAGGTAAATAAGTTTCCAATTCGTATGCCAAAGTTAAAAGAATCGAAAACTGGGGGTATGTATATTGGAACAGAAGAAGATAGACAGACTAAGCAATTATTTAAAATATTTTATCTTTTTACCCATCTAAGAAATATGTAGAAAAAATATAATATTCATAATCAGAGCTTCTACGATTGGTTTTAGCATTATTCATTGCGTTCTAGGTGGATATGCATTTGATGGGCCATTTGAAGGAATTTATTCGGCAGGTTTTATCAGGATTAAGGTATGGGGATTGTGTGATCTACCACCGGCAAAATTCACAAGCTATGGCAGTGAAAGCATTTCCACAGGTAAGCTTTTCCTCCTTCAATTATAAATTTTGTATCAAGGCATTCAAAATGAACGCTATCTCGTATGTTTTCCGGAATTTTTTCCACATTATTTAATATTCAAAATTCATTAAGTATGGATTGATGAAAAAAAAAAATCATTATTCATGAGGAAAATTGTTTTTAAATCATAACACGCCTGATCTGTTGTTAAAAAGCTGTAGAAGGGTTATTTTCATATTTGTGCATGAACACATGTAACAATACAGGTAATCTTTTAAATATGGTTTGTGTGAATATTATAACATCAAGAAGTGATATAAATACTTCTGTTATGGGTCAGAATTACCCGAAATGCCAGCAAAGATCAATAACACAATTTAAACTTAACAATAATTTATTTACAGTAATATATAATAAGTATATGAAACATAAAGTACAAACTTAGCAAGAATCTAATAATACATACATCAGAGTGTCCGTTACTGCACACAATGTCCCAGTGAAAATATATCCCAGTTATATCTCAATAGTGCTTACACGACAAAGTATTCACAATTATTGTAAATCTATGCATTGAATTGACAGGGTATTTATACAGTATTATAAATCTAGAATATTCTAGAAAATGTTAAAACATGATATTACTGGAACAATCTGGACATACACAAAATTTAAGAATGTTCTAGATAAAATGACCAAACATGTTGACCACTCTGGAATGTTCAAGAAACTTAATGTTACTAATTATATACATAATAAAACAATACACATCTCACAACACCTCCCCCCTTAAAAAAGTTTGAATGTCAATGAAAACTTATATTATTAAAATAAAAGTTTTGTACATTAATACAAAATCTAGTATGTTTACGATACTCTTGACAAAGCGTCTGCAATAACATTGTCTTTGCCTTTGATATGCTTAATTGTTATGTTGTATTCTTGTAACAACAAACTCCATCTAGTCAGTCTTTGATTCTTGTTTGACAATTTATGCAAAAATGTCAGGGGGTTGTGATCCGTATACACAAGAATTGGATGCAAAGTAACATTCAAATAAACATCAAAATGCTGTAAAGCTAACAACAAAGCAAGGCATTCCTTTTCAATGGTGAAATAGTTTTGTTGACATTTTGTAAGTTTCTTTGAAAAATAAGAAACAACTCTATCTACATTATCACTATGTTCTTGAAACAAAGCTGCCCCGATTCCAACATCACTAGCATCAACCGTAAGCTTAAATTGCTTAGAAAAATCTGGAGTTGACAGAACTGGGTTGCTCATAAGGACAGATTTGATTTTATGGAAGGATTTTTCACAGTCCTTTGTCCATTCAAATTTAACCCTCTTTTGTAAAAGATTTGTAAGTGGACTAACAACTGAGGAAAAATTTGGACAAAATTTTCTGTAAAACCCAGCCATGCCCAAAAACCTCATTAATTCTTTCTTGTTTGTAGGAATCGGGAACTTTGCAATAGCTTCCACTTTAGCCATTATGGGTGTAACATAACCTTGACCTACTTTATGACCTAAATACTCTACATAAGCATGACAAAATTCGCTCTTCTTAAGATTCACAGTTAAGTTTGCTTTATCTAAAATGTCAAATAAAGCACGCATGATTCGGAGATGTTCGTCCCATGTGTCGCTGTATATGACGACATCATCAATGTAGGCCTCGCATCCCTCAAGGTATTGAAGAAGGGAGTGAATCATCCTTTGGAATGTAGCCGGTGCGTTTTTCATGCCAAAAGGCATTACTTTATACTGGTAAAGTCCATCTGGTGTAGCAAAAGCAGATATTTCTTTTGCTCTTTCTGTTCACGGCACTTGCCAGTAGCCTTTCAACAGGTCAAATTTACTGACAAATTTGGCGTTTCCAATGTTGTCAATACAGTCATCGATTCTAGGTATTGGGTATGAATCAGTTTTGGTAATAGAATTCACCTTTCTAAAGTCTATACATAATCGGTACGAACCGTCCTGTTTTGGTACAAGAATACATGGTGAGCTCCAATCACTTTTACTAGGTTCAACAATGTCATTTTCCAACATGTACTGCACTTCCCTTCTTAGGTACTGCAATTTTATTGGATTCAGGCGGTACGGATGTTGTTTGATAGGCAGAGCGTCGCCGACTATAACATCATGACAAGCTGCATTAGTTTTCTTTGGAACATCCGAGAAGATTTGAGGATACTCATTCATCAAGTTTTTAACTTGTTCTTTTTGGTGAATGTTCAAATGTCCAAGTTTGGCATCAAAATCAGCCAAAATTTCTGAGTTTTTCAAGCGGACACTCTGATTACAATCTTTCTCATTCATCTCTACACTTGTATCACTCTCAATACAATTTTGAACAGTCTTAGCGTTGGCTAAAGTGGAAACTGGTTTTACAGAATTTCGGTCACACCTTTCAAAATACTCTTTTAACATGTTAATGTGACAAACCCGTTTCTCTTTACGTCGACCTGGTGTCTTAACTACATAGTTTACATCACTGATCTTGCTTTCAATTTCATAAGGGCCATAAAATCTGGCCTGTAAAGGATGACCAGGAATAGGTAAAAATACAAGAACCTTATCACCTGGTTTAAACACCCTATTTCTGGCATCTTTGTCATACCACATTTTCATTTTCAACTGAGAACTCTTCAAATTTTCTTGTGCTAATTTACAAGCATTGTAAAGTTTTTCTTTGAAATCAGACACATAATCTAAAAGATTAAGATCACTTGTCTCAGTCAGCCACTTTTCCTTCAACAATTTCAAAGGACCTCTAACTGTATGACCGAACACCAATTCAAAAGGACTGAACCCAAGAGACTCCTGGACTGCTTCTCGTGCAGCAAATAGCACAAGATGAACCCCTTCATCCCAGTCTCTCTCATACTGGTAACAATAGGTCTTCAGCATTGTTTTTAGGGTTTGATGAAAACGTTCTAGCGCTCCCTGGGACTCAGGATGATAAGCAGTTGATCTATATTGCCTTATACCCAACTCATGCATGACTTGCTGGAACAACCCCGACATAAAATTTGAGCCTTGATCCGACTGAATTGCCTTGGGTGCTCCTACAAAACTGAAAAACTTGGTTAGGGCCTTAACTATGCTCTTTGCCTTTATATTCCGTAGAGGTATGGCTTCAGGAAACCGTGTGGATGTACACATAATGGTAAGTAAATACTGGTTTCCAGATCTGGTCCTAGGCAAAGGTCCTACACAATCCACTAATACTCGACTAAACGGTTCTTCAAAAGCTGGAATGGGTTGGAGAGGAGCAGATGGTATCTTCTGATTTGGTTTACCTACCAACTGACAGACATGGCATGACTTGCAAAACTTCGAAACATCCTTTCTTAGCTTAGGCCAATAAAAATGACTCAAAATCCTATTATAAGTCTTATTGATACCTAAATGACCAGCCATAGGTGTATCGTGGGCTAAACTCATGACATCTCGATGATAAGCAGCTGGGACCACTATCTGGTGAACAACACGCCACACTTCATCTGGGGAAGCGTCAGGTGGTCGCCATTTTCGCATAAGGATGCCATCTTTCATATAGAAGCATTCTCCAACTTTAATAGCCTCTTCTGGTGGAAGTGCCCTCTTACTAAGTTGAATGATATCTGGGTCTTTATGTTGTTCAGAGAGTAAACGATCTCGGCTGAGGATGTCCTTGCCTTGGCTAACTAGTGGATGCAACTCATCATCCTCACCACCAAATTTTGGTAAAAATTCTTTCTTCTCTTGCTTCTTGATATTGTGTGGTTCCATGCTGGTTTGAGTGCCATCAAGGTCAGATAAGAAAGTGTCATTCAAATCAATATCAACAGAGGAATTCGTCTCGTCAAAGGCTTGAGTATGGTCTGCCTCCATTTCTCGTCTTCTGGCCATCGCTCTAGTAACAGCACAGGCTGGATAAATGTCATCATCTTCATCATCGCACATGACATCTGGATTGATCTTCTCACAAACTATAGGATCTGGTACAACTTTCCCACCAGCTAAATCGTTGCCTAACAACAAAGAAATGCCTGGAACGGGAAGAGTAGGTCGAACACCTACGATAACAGGTCCAGTAACTAAATCTGACTTCAAACTAATTCTATGCAGGGGAACATCAATGACGCCTAGCTCCACACCCTGTAATAAAACTGACCCACCAGTGGAAGTCTGCTCAGACAAAGGAAGCACGCCCTCTAACAATAACGTCTGTGCAGCACCAGTATCTCTCAAAATCTGGACAGGTTTTATTTCGCTAGAGTCACCGAGTGAGACAAATCCCTGAGACATAAAGGGCTTATAATCCTCCATAGAATCCATAGAACTGGACTGTGAACCCTGGACATCAGGAGTATCAGAACAAATCGAAACTAAGGCTTCTCTATCACCTCTAACTGCCGCACAAGCGTGTGGTTGAGTTTTATCAAAATCATTTTTTCTCTTGAGTTTAAAGCATTCACTGATCAGATGACCTTTTTTCTTACAATAACTACAAGTAGGAAGCGACCCTATTCCAGACGATCCTTCAACACGTCCTGGACCGGACTTAAAACCACCTTGGGATGGAGACTGGGAACTTGTGAAAGACTGAGACCCTGAACCACTCTTTTTATATGTGTCTGAATTGGTAGAATTACTGCTAGTCTGAGATCTTGAAACAAAATTCTTTTTATGAGACAGAGCATAAGTATCAGATATGACTGCTGCCTCTTCAAGAGTTTTCACATTCTTATCTTCTAAATGTGTTTTCAAATCTTGAGGAACACACTCCTTAAACTCTTCTACCAGGATGACTTGGCGCAAATTAGCAAAAGTTTTATCAAGTTTCTTGGATCTAAACCAGTGATCGAATAAATCTTCTTTCTCTCGTGAAAATTCAACAAATGTTTGATTATCAAACTTTCTATACTTTCTAAACTTTTGTCTATATGCTTCAGGTACTAATTCATATGCTTTTAATATTGCTGCTTTGACCTTCTCATAGTCCGAACTCTCAACTACCCCTAGTGCAGAGTATACCTCAGCCGCTTTTCCAGCCAGTACACTTTGTAACATTGTTGACCAAACATTTCGTGGCCATTTAAGATTCTCTGCGACCTTTTCAAATTGGGGAAAATATTTGTCTACAGATTTTTCTTGAAATTTTGGAACTAATCTGATATTTTTTGCTGCGTCAAATTCAGTTTTGACAACTGACGGTTCTGGTTGGTTTTGTAATTTTAATTTCTCTAATTCAAAGTTCATTGCACGCTCTTCTCTTTCTGCTGCTAATTTGTCTAATTCAAATTTTCGTTCATGCTCTCGTTCTTCTCTTTCTCTTTCTCGCTCTTCTCTTTCTTTTTCTCGATCTTCTCTTTCTAATTTTTCTCTTTCTAATCGCATTTTCTCTAACTCTAATTGAAACTGATATTCTGCCATTTTGTAAGAGCCTAACTCTGATTTAACTGTATATTCTGGAAGATCGTATTTTTCAAAGATGTTTTCTTCTACTAGTTTGTTTGCAACCTTAATTCTAATGTCTTGCTTTCTCTGAGAGGATTTAACATCTAACCCAAAATGCAAACCTAATGCGATCAAGTCATCCTTTTTTAACGTATCAAAAACCTGAACACTTGGTGAACTAAGAAAGTCTGTGACCGAAAACACCATGTTGATTTCTGCTGGCTTATAATTTAATTTAACAAAAAATTAATGAGCAAAATTATGACAATAAACTGCAAAAGTGCAAAAATTCTTTATCCCGGACGAGCCCCCAATTCTGTTATGGGTCAGAATTACCCGAAATGCCAGCAAAGATCAATAACACAATTTAAACTTAACAATAATTTATTTACAGTAATATATAATAAGTATATGAAACATAAAGTACAAACTTAGCAAGAATCTAATAATACATACATCAGAGTGTCCGTTACTGCACACAATGTCCCAGTGAAAATATATCCCAGTTATATCTCAATAGTGCTTACACGACAAAGTATTCACAATTATTGTAAATCTATGCATTGAATTGACAGGGTATTTATACAGTATTATAAATCTAGAATATTCTAGAAAATGTTAAAACATGATATTACTGGAACAATCTGGACATACACAAAATTTAAGAATGTTCTAGATAAAATGACCAAACATGTTGACCACTCTGGAATGTTCAAGAAACTTAATGTTACTAATTATATACATAATAAAACAATACACATCTCACAACACTTCAAACAATACAAATCTGTGAACAAGAGAGAAACATGGACTTTTAGAAATCTCAGAGGTGGAGTAAGACACCTAATAGGAGTAAGCATTCCATTTGTACAAGTCACATCCGCCGCAAACCCTATTTATTGATCAAGTATACGGAACATTTAACAAACAATAAAAAATCAACACAGTCATTCAGAATTTCTCCGATGCAAAGTTATGCCACGCCTCATCAGGTTATGATGTTATTTTTAGATAATATTTGCCATATACATGTATCAAGGCCAATTCAGATTAAATAAATTTATATCTATTAATTCTATAATCAAAACAATGTTGTGATCATTCCCATACAGTACAATGTTATCGCGCCCTTCCCAAGAATGTATAATATACCAATGCCATTGCATTTACCAACTGCCCCACCTTATTATAATTTTAGAGTTATCTCTAATCATTTCAGCTTAACTGTGCTGATGTCAAAGGAATTTAATGAACGATATAATTTAAATATTATAGCCTAATATTTGAGAAATAAAGTATGCTGTTTCGTGATCTATAAAATCTTATATTCGTCGGCCTCCTTATGATATATACACGTGTTTAGACTGCAAAAGACGACAGATCTATGTGGTCTAATAAGTATTTCAATCTAAGTCAAATATATATTTCAACTGCACAGGTTTGATACTTGTTTCTAATCTGATAATTTTTTGATGACGTTCGTGATTTATTTTAGTATAATGTCCGCGGTATTTCTTTGATCTCTGCAATACCTGTTGTAGAATCTCCAATAATGAACGATACTGAAAAGTCAAAGGTGTATCCAAATTTTCAAAATTCAAAAAATGTATAATTATGAAATATTCCTATATTTGCGTTTTTCCTAATTACGTCATTAACAAATAAATATTTTTATCTGCAAAACCTTACAGCAAATAAAAAATGTTATAATATACTTTATGAAACTTAAATTAAATAATAAAAAACTTCAAATAAAATGTCTGATAAACATTTTTTTAAAGAATAAATATATGTTTAAAAAATCTTTAAATTAAAAACTGATTCAATTAGGATTAATAATGATTCCGAAAATTGAACCTATTCAAACAAAACCAAAAGATTGATCTCTTAAATTTTCCGTGTAGAGAAAAAACGATGTATTCATAGAAACCATTAAATTCTCCAGAGAATTGCATTAACTTTCGTATGATGCAGAATATACTTTTCATTTGAATAATATATGAAAACATTTATTTGAAGTAATCGGGATCAGAAGTATATACGAAAAAACTCACATAAAGTTAAATACAGTGAAACTTCTCCAAACCGGCCCCCCTGGAAACCGGTTCTCCCTGAACATCGGCCAAATTTATAAGTCCTGGCAAAATTTTTAACATTTCTTTACACATAAACTCTCATAAAACCGGTCACCCCTGAAAACCGGACACCGGCCACTTTTCCAAGAACAAAAATTAAGAAACATAGGAAATTTCCCCTCATCATACCGGCCACTTTTTGATTGCAAGAAATTTAACTGTCATTGGCCGGAAGGGTTATAATGACTGGCCAGAGGTGTGAAAAACAGCCTACCCACGAGAAGTCAGAGGTGTGAAATACTGAATATGGCCTCAATAGGTTTTCTATTGTTTAGTCGTCTTGAAGGGGTAGTCATCGTGCCAGACTACGTAAATGGCCGGTCTAAGCTGTGTACATATGATTAACATCAATTAAACTTAAACTTGAATTAATAAAATATCAAGCAACTAATAAATTTAAATCACAGAATGAATCAACAAATTATCGCACGCCATATTGCATCATCTTTTTAAATATACATAAGCGGCCTTAAAATTGGGCACTGTTAAAAATGCTAAAGAAAAAAAATGAAATAAAATGTTTATCAAAACATAAATTTCATAATGAGAATAATAGAAGTTTTGTTCAGAAATGTTTTAATTATTTACTTTTAAGTGAAGTACAAACGTTTTTTTTTAAATAACGTAAGCGATACACAGATACACATTCAGAACTGTATAGAGTTCAGTTAAGGTAAAGGGTCTAGTTTATTTCTTCGCATATGGTTAATAAAGTAACTTTCCATGTTTTTTTCTGTTCTTATTTTTTTAATTTCTTTTGATAAAAATCAACATGTATGTAGAATTTATCCTCAATAATACTTTTTATTTTTTCAGACCTTATGAATACATTACGTGTCTGCCGATAATTAATAACATGTAGACATTTATTATATATTTTCCCTAGCATCTGTCACATAGTTCTGAATTTCCTCAGTATGTTAGATTCTCGGGAAACCGGCCACCCCTCTAGTCCGGCCATTTTATTCAGTCCGGCAGCTGGCCGGTTTAGAGAAGTTTTACTGTATCAATACATACTTCGTTTGAGCATTTTGGATGAGTTTATCTTTTGAAATGGTACATTTGCAAACGTATATTATTCATTTTATTTTGAAAGCTAGATAAGATGAAATTACAAAACGGAACACTATCTAAAATCATGGAAACTTTCAATGGTAGCCATGACAATTCAATGCGGTGCACTCCCCAACTAAGAGAATGTCTATTATTTTTTTTTTTTTTTTTTGTATAAGAAAAGCTGCGGCACTGGTGATTTTTTTTTAATTATTTAATTTTAGAAAGGAAAAATTTACTCTGCCTCCATAACTTAAATTAAGGTAAATGAAAAGAAAAGATAAGAAGTATATCTTTTTTTATAAATAAATTCCCTTTTGTATCTCTATATTTTAATATTTTGTCCATAGAAAAAGAAATCATCTTTAATTTCATGGCATATAAAACCTTCAACAAAATAAAACATTTTAGAATTATATATCAATTTATTAAGCAATTTCTGTATCTAAATATGTAATTTTCACAATCTTTTCTTATAATACATTCTATGGACAGTTGGTTTTGTTTAAAAGACATGTATCTTTTCTCCATTAGAATACTATGGGCTTAATTTAATTTAATGGTTCGACACAACATATGTTTAGTAATCTTTATGAACAAAATATACGCATTTATAGCAACTGAAGTAAAACACGGGAAGTAAATTTAAAAAAAAAGATTTTATTTATAGATGTTTAAAGTCAGTAATTTATTATGTATATAACAAGAATTTATGAATTTCTGTCGTTGCTTGGCGCTTATCAGAACAAAGAATATCTTCCCCAAAATCTTAATGGGTTCTCATATTTTCTATAATCTATATTCTCAATTTGTAATGATTATTATTTTTAGGCAGAGGGCGTTATTATAAAATATGAAATTTTCGAGGATTTTGTCACTGAAGTATTGCTAGTTAAACATGTTTACTCACAAAAAAATTTTAGGGGAAAAAATTACCAATATCAAATTTTTTAGTGTATGAATTTTTTATAGACGTTTAGAAACTGGTTTAGAAAGCAGAGTGTAATTAAAATTTTGAATATTTTACATACATAAGGAAGATATACAAAACAGATATTGAGGAACGTCTCGTCTGACCTTACTACAAATATTTTGGGTTCAAAGGATGACTGCATTTAACAATTGTCTTCTGTTGCTTTTGAATCTTAACCTAATTTCACTTTTAGATTTTTACTGTAGAAAACTGTCAATTAGACGCCCAATTTAAATGTTAAAAATAAATTTAGACTGTAATACAATAATTTTATTCATTGTTTTATTCTTACGGTTTTCCAAATACAGAGAGTCTAAAATTCGACTGAATGAATAACAATAACATGTAGTAAAAACAAGACCCTTATTTCCACTTTTCTATTTATTCAGTAAGGCACAAGGATATGTTTTACAAAGGTTTAAAAGTATAAGTCCTTCCATGTAAGAATATATTAAATCGATGGCTGACTATTAAGGCCGGTATACACGGTAAGATTTGTATTATAATACAAAATCTTACTGTGTATACACTCTTAATACAGTGTATTATAAGATTTTTCGAATCTTATAAAACTGTATTAAGAATAGAGCAATGCTCTATTTCCTAATACAAGTCTTAACTTACCTATCACTTTCAACCAATGAAGTGTACTGACACTAGGGGTCATCCTATTTTTGTCATTACTAAAAAAGCACATGGTAAATAATAATGGTCGACTTTACAAGTAAAGACATCGAAAAACTCGTGGTTTAATGGGAAGGGGAAGAGGACTTGTGGAATATATCATGCAGTGCATAGTACGATGATAGACACTGCTATCAGAGCATCATCCTTCATTTTTATTACTTTGACAGGATGAGAAATACGGTGGGGAAAACACGTTGGAATACGTAGTTTATTTACAATCTTATAAGATATGTATTAGCGTGAGTACAGGAAAGTATTATGATACAAAAGTATTATAATACTTGTATTATACTACAAATCTCATCGTGTATACCGGCCTTTATACGTGTTCGATCACAGTGTCCTAGCTAGCACAAAGCATGCTACCGAAACGTCACGTGATGGAATTTAGTATTCACAAAACTACCTGAGGTAAGATATCACGTCATGAATTATAATATACCATGTGTCACAGTCTCCTTTTAACACAACATTACTAATGCAAATATACAACTACTGTTAAAAGGAGAAGAATAGACATTATAATATTCAACGTGTCACAGTCCATGGTAATAGCAGAGAGAGCAAATGCAAGAAGAAGCAGTTTTTCTCTTTTTAACCATAAGCACATGTTTGTCTATTAAGGTTTTTCCACTCTCAAAATTTTAATGGTTCAAAGTACAACAACTGCATTTATTTTCATTAAATATGGTATTGTAAAAAAGATATAGGTCGCCATATTATTTTAGATAAGAGACATATACATAAACAGATGTATATATCAACATTTAAAAAATCGTACATTTTTTGAAAACAATATAATTAAAAAAAATCAAAAACTATTTCAAATGCATAAATCTGATAGTGAAAGTTCCGAAATACTTACTACTTATAAGGTACTTTTGAATTTTGAATAGCAGGGAAACAATCTTACATTAAAAGTGCAATAAAAAATGAAGATGCCTGAGAAGGACTTATTACCCTGGTCAACATTTTTTTGATAAGATTGAATAATTGATTAAATAAAGAAAAATATATAATTATTTTAAAAATTATTTTACTTAACAATATTTACCATCACACCTATTGAAAAACATTCTTCCAAAAAAATGTTCTATTGGATAAAAAATTCAATTATCAACTGTTTTTGCAAAAACCCATGACATCATGCGAGGATGGAAATACCTTAATCTCCCTTTAACACAACATTACCAATGCAAATATACAACTACTGTTATAAGGAGAACAATAGACAGACATGCACTGAATATATATGTTTTAAGTCAGTATAAAAGTAGGTGCCCTTATTATTGGACAGAAATCGAAGAAGTTGTGATGACCCCCGCTTTAGAAAACAGATTCTTACATCGTAATTACATACTTTATTTTATTGTAATTAAGTCAAGTTATAGATTAGATGTTGATCATTCATAGTTTTTTTTAACCAGGAGACAGTTATAAGACAATTGAACATGGACTTGGAAAAACCCCAGATTTTGTTGTTGTACAGTTGAAGATGACCAATGGGTATGTTTCCGAGGCAGCAGGTGAGTCTGGCCAAATTGTAACTTCACACTTTCTGTAGAATCTTCGATACAAGTTGAGGCCATATTATCGTCGATTTCGTGGTCCACGTTAAACGACAATTTTACATCCCCCATGAACAACTATTTTGTATACATATTTATTAACTTAGAACAAAAAAAAACTTTGTATATGCATGAACTTACATGCATTTTTTTTAAATTTCAAAGACCCAACAAAATGTTGTTTAACCACGACCTTTGAACTCACACGTATGAAATAATTCCACGCCTAATTTTTCTTAGTTTGCATTTTTTTTGCATTTTACAATTTATAGAACCAAGACGATTCATTTAAGAATGGTTATGGCATTTTATTGTAGGTGTGACATTTAATTCACAAATCCATGGTAAATACGACACTATCTGCGGGACTGTTTCTGCATTTAATGACCAAGAAATACGTCTTTGGTCTATGTCCGGTAAGGTTTATATGTGAGCATAATAATAGCTCTATCACAATAATTATTAGATTAAATTAAAAAAAAATAAAAACTTGTTGATCATATAATTAAATGTATTTTAATTTTTTTTAAGTTTGTTTCTTGCTCCGACTTTTTAAGCTCACCTGAGATGAAAGCTCAAGTGGACTTTTCTGATCATCTGTTGTCCGTCCGTCTGTCTAGCTGTCCGTCCGTCCATGATGTTTTCAAAGTTTCAACAACTTTTCAAGAACCACTGGGCCAATATTTATCAAACTTAGTACAAGATCCTGAGGTAGTGTAAATTCTACATTATCAAAATCATGACCCCCGGGTAAAGGGCGGGGCCAAATAGGGAATCTAATTTTCATATTGCAATATTTAAGGGTAAAAAATTCTTTAAATTCTTCTTTTCAAGAACCAATAGCCAGAAAAGCTGAAACTTATATGGAAACATCATTGTAGTGTTAATTCTAAATTGTTCAAACCATGACCCTTGGGGGGGGTAGGGCAGGGTCACAAAAAGGAATCCATGTTTAATATTGAAATATAGAAGAAAATTAAAAATCTTCTTCTTATGAACAACTGGACCAGAAAAACTGTAACTTCTGTAGATGTATCGCTGGGTAATGTACAGTACCGACCATAATCAACCTGACACAGGGCAGTCCCAGAGCAAACCCAGGGATTTGCTTTCTAAGACTGCTTTGGCAGTCCCACAGCAGTCCCAGAGCTGCCCTTAATCGGTCCCAGAGGTTCCACTATCTAGTATCTACATGCTGTTTTCCATGCATTTTGAAAAAAGGAGCCTGTGATGAATGCAGTACATGCTCTGTTTGTCCATCTTTGAATTGTATTCAGTAAAATGAATATATACATCATAGGTATTAATTGAAGGTTGCTTTTGTTTATACTTAACAAGTTTCTTAAAAGGGTTTTTAAAATTGCAAGGAAATTAATACATGAACAATTAAGATAAATATTTTTCTTCACTGAATTTTGTTCTCACCAAGACTTAATATGCTCAAATTAGTATTTCTGAAAACTGATGTGTTTCGTACAAAAAGTTACAGTGTACATGTATAATTATATCTACTGTAACAGTTTAAAACATGACATTTGGAAGTTGTAAGGTTGTTTATTTAATAGGAATCATAAGACCAGTTTGGTACTCTACTAGAATTAAAATCTTTCAAAAATACATGTAGTGTATTTTAAAATTGTTTACATTTATAATCTTTTAATTTTCTTCTTTACTTTAATATTATAAAGTAGAAAAATTTTGTCTTATTTAAATTATCATTTCATGGAAATCAAGGTGATATTTCTTTCACTGTAGCATTGTTTCTTTTTCCTATTCTTGACAAATATTTATGACAGTGTTATGTCATTTTGCAGAATATGCCTTTTCTATGAAATCAATAGTACTCTGTAAACTCATTAAAGTATGAATTGATGTCACTTAGAATTCGTCTTTTTTTTTGTTTTACTTTCAGAAATTTCAATTTAGATTCTCAGATTACCTTAATCCAATGATTGATCTAATGTCCATGAAGGGTAGAAATAGGTTAGGCCATCTTTAAAAAAATGTTTGGTTGCCGGCCTCTCCCGACCGACTGACTAAAATGGCCAGACTCAAAACTTTTTTTTTCAATGCAGGATCGTAATTTTTTTTATTCCTCTTCTCCCCTTAAAAAATGTGTTGAAGATTTTCTCACCTACTGACCCAATAATTTTACCCTGAGTCAAGAGAGAGCAAACAAACATTACTTTAAAGATAGCATTTCTACTTTTTGAAGTAAAAAATAAATCTTTTAATAATAAAAACAGCAGCTTCTTGGATGCAATGCTTACAACATTGCACTCAAAGAATGGCATACATGTATAATGACAAAGTCACCAGCCATAACTGAATACAGACATTTTGCTACAAAGATGTCTAGAAATAAATACATGTTGAAATGACTATTTCACTAAATCAGCATGAGGTCAAATTCATAGGCTTTTAATTGGTTTAGTTGCAACATGTTCTGAAGTATGTTTATATACATGTATATAGGTGTTGCAGTATAATTCATGGACAATTTCATCAGAATATTCAGATGTAAAGATTGTCATAAATGCTAAAGTTTTTCCATGCAATACATTCTTATACCATCATGTAGCACAGAAGATGTGTTATTTTGAATATCTATTGCCAATTTATGCATAAAAACAATATCATAAATAGCATTTAGTCTGATGAGTATATCATGACATAGTGATATCAATGTTGTCTTTCAAAGTGTAGAAAAAGCCTGATTTTTATGTTCCGAACCCATAATATTGCCCCTGTTTCCATGGATATAATATATGGGCATACACTGTACATATATTTTAGTTCAATTTAATGAAAATGATCAAATTGATAACTTTATGGATTTTGATGAAATCGGTAGATATGAAAAATGTTGATTTTTATTTTTTTTTTGTTGCCATGGCAACGGTTTTACTTACTTTTTCAAGTAAAATTGAAAAATCTTTCTTTTTTTCCCAAATTTTTACATTTTTGAAAATGGAAAATTAAAAATTTAAATAATATAAGCATGAATTATACTTATTCAGGTCTTTAATAATTTAAGTTTGATAATTTATAAAATAAATCTTTTTTTTTTCAATAGAAATAATATTCGAGATGAAATATGAAATACGTTAAATTTGGCGTCTTTTATTTAAAAAATGGGACGGGCAATATCGTTGAAAATTATATTTAATGATGAAGCTAATCTCCCTGAATAAATTGATACATAGCATGTGTGCAGATTCAAAAAAGAAATATGAATTGGAGGGAGTCGCAAACCTTACCTTAAAGTTGTAATATTTCGCATAAATACACAACAAAATTGCCACTTTTCCTAAGTATTAAGAATGAGGTTAAAATTTGTGAAAGTGCAAGGATATGTCAATCAAACCCGCCAAACAATTTGAAGTTTTAAAAGGGCCTGGACACAGTTTCAGCTAAAATTTCAAAATTTATTTTTTCCTTTATTACATGTACAAATAATAAGAAATATTATAATAATAATAGTAATACAAACTAGGGTCTTTCTAATAATCATCAATATTTGAACGCCAGTTTTCCAGATACAAGACAGATTTAGAGCTCTAAACCTTTAATTTGTCACGTAAAAAAGGCTAGTGTCATGTTTTGTTTACACAGGTTAATATACTAATATATGTTCGTTTAAAGTAGATTATTTCAAATAAAAGTTAATTTCAAATACGATTCGACAGTACTATTGATTTGCTGAACTTCAGTTTGTTATAAATATGATATTTTTATATGTAAACAAAAACAAGGCACGAGCCTTGTTAACATTGTGAAGAACTTTAAGTTTTGTATCTTGTTTGTTAATCGACAAATGATCTTCAAATTTTTGATAATCAATATATGGTGCGCTAGGTTTTAAAAAATCAGTTGACACTGTGTCCAGGCCCCTTTTATAACTTTTAAATAAAGTATGATTTTTAATTAATTTTTGTGTGAAGTGCTAATAAAATATATAAGTCGTAATAGTATATAGAAAATATTAACTTCAAATCTATGTCCATGCACCTTTAAAAGATTGCTTTCTAGTGCAGTCCCATATAGGCCCCAGAGCAGTCTCACAGCAGTCCCAAAGCAGTCCCGTGGACTGTTCTCTGGGACTGCCTGGGTGTCATGTTGGGTCTGGGCGGTACCGTAGATTCTTCAATTGTTCAAATAGTAACCCCAGGGGGTAGAGCGGGGTAAAAATAAGAAATCCAATTTTAACATTGAAATGTATAGAAAAATATCTTTGAAAGAGCTTCTTGACCAGAAATGACGATACTTATGTTACTGGGGTAATGTAGATTCCACATTGTTCAAATAATGACCCCCGGGATAGCAAGGGGTGACAATAGGAAATCCAAGTTTACATTGAAAATATAGGAAAAATCTCATATCCTCATTGAGAACCACTGGCCTTGAAAAGCTGAAACTTATAAAAGAAGCATTCTGGGGTTGTGTAGATTTTACATTCTCCAGATTATGTGGCTTGTGCAGAAGATGGATGGGGACGAGAAAGCTTTAGAGGTGACGCTGCTAGTCTGTATATCCAGGCCTGGATACTGGACTCCTGTAATAAACATTTTTCAACACAATTCACACTGGATAAGAACGACACAAACACTGTTGGGCGAGTGAACCTGGGTTCGGTGTATAATCTAGATTCAACATTGGTTTCTGTTCTGGTAGGTCATACATGTGTTCATTGTTTAAGCTAGTTTTGATATTTTACAAAGGTTTTAGTGGCGTAGTAAAGCCCTTTCCTCAATATATTGAGTTTTTTCTATAAATAAAAAAGATCTATCTTGTATTTTATCATCAAAATGAAAGGAATTTTGGAGTTTCTAATGGAATAATAGTACATGTATTTTTTTTATTATCAAGCAAATGATCAAATAATTTTGATTCTAAAATCGCAACTGGGAATATGTATCTTATCTTAATAAACCTCATGAGTTGAAATGGTCAGTGAAGGTAATTTATATACGAGGGGCACAATTAGAATTAATTTTTCCTTAATTCTTATAATTCTATCAGATGAAAGTATTATCCCCAAACAACGAGGGATTCATGTTTCATGCTGGCAGTAGCGCCATGATTGATACCTCTAATGACACATATGGAGCTATAATATACGGATACAATGAGACAGAAGTTCTGCTCTGGAGACCATCCCCGACAAATACAAATGGACATTTGGTTTACGTGGGTGGAAAGTGGGGTTACGGGCAAAGTTATCAAGAAAGTGACGTTGTAGAAGTCCTCGTTAAAGTTATTGACATAACAGGTATTAAATGTTTGATTATTTTAAAAATAAACAAAATTAATCCTGAAACTTTTTTCATGTGAACTACTCCCCACCTTCTGCAGAAAAAAGAATATGCAATAGACATTAAATTTGTTTTCCTGTCAATCAAGTGTAAAATGCATGTTAATGGATATTGAGGTCTACATAGAGATGTAAAAGAAACTTATAAGAAGAATTGCCTGTAGTTGTCAAATGATATAAACTCATTCTATGTAGGCACGCCTTGCAGTAATACGGAACTATGCTCGCCTGATTGGTCACAGACAAGATGCGTATCTACAGGTATAATTCTTCTCCACAATATTGTAAGCATATATATAATTGCCAATCTTTTGCAATACTTGACAAGGAAGATTTTTTATTCAATTCTTCTATTTTTCAATCAACCCTGTCGGTTGACCATTACAATATAGGAACAAATTATATAGACAACTTTCAACCATATTCAATTTTTCATTTTGCTCAAATTTCGTCGTCTTTAATATACTTTGACTTCATCTTCCCAAGGATTTAATTTAAAATATGGTAATTAATGCTTCACTTTAGATTGTCCAATCCCTCTTGACATTGCCAATGCATATAGACTATATGATGGAGTAACTAATGGTAGCAAAGCACTGTACGCTTGTAAGACTGGGTTCACTGAAAGTTCTGATGACGTCATAATTAAGTGTATAGAGGGCACATGGTCTAAGTCAGCAATGTTCTGTAAAGGTATATCTTTGATTTGATATCCAAAAATGTAGTGATTCAAAGACATTTCAATTGATAAACAATCTATTTCAGGATTTAAAAAAAAGTAATTCTGATGTCTTTGTGTTTTTTTTATTTTAAGTTGTTTGTCCATCACCTCCCGCTGTTGAAAATGCAGCAGCTCTTGTGCAGGACAATAGAGCAAAATATTTCTGCTTAACGGGATATTTCACAATGAAAAATACAGTTGACGTTATTGAATGCAGAAACAGTATCTGGCCGTCCACTGACTTTAAATGTATAAGTAAGCATCAAGATCTTTATAAATGTTGTACATGTAAAAACAGAGCCTTAACTTGTATTTAGTGAATAATATTTTTATGTTCCCATTTGTTTAGTGTATCTTTTAGAGAAGATTGTATTGATGGTATGCACCAAATAATATTCTTAGAGCATTTACATTGTACATATATTAATAATATATTGTACATATATTTATAAATATTAACAAGTTAAAGTAAATTCACTACATTATGTATTCTACACAGAATCTTGCCCTGATCCACCAACCATTGCTAATGCTGACGTCATGGTCTCCAATAATGTTGCTCTATACTCCTGTCGTCAGGGATTTCTTCCGAAATCTGGAACCAGCTCAATAAACTGCTCACTTTCTGAGTGGCAGAAAACAAACTTTACCTGCTATGGTAGGAGAATGTCACTATTTTTATTTTTTGTGAAATTGAATACTTTTCTTTATCTACATATCCTTTTTGCAACCACTATTGAAATAATTATTTCAAAAGAGGTTGAGAGTATGTTTCAATAACTAACATTGGTTGTAACCACTACTGAAATACGACTGCTATTGAGATACTTATTTTGATAAGTGTCAGTGACAGTGAGAGTAGATTTCAGGTGGCAACCACTATTGAAAAAAATATTTCAATAGTGGTCATATTTCAATAGGGGTTGCAGCCTATGTTTGTTATTGAAATACTCTGTCAACCACTGTTGATATAATTATTTCAATAGTGGTCACTATTTTAATAGTGGTTACAATAATTGTTGATATTTAGAATTGAAATAAAATCACAGAAAAAAGATATTTCCCATAGTATAAAATAAAGTGAATTTTCAATTCCAATGCTATGTATGTTCTATTTTTACACTTTTTATACAAATTTACTGGTATAAATATACCTTACTGACTTTAAGTAAGAAAACAGTATCACACTAACTTGCAATACGTCCATTGATAATTTTGAAATAAGGCCAATTCCCACGTCAGGTGTCTGATTTCTCAATCTCTTAACGGGGGTCTAATAGAACCCAATGCATTTTTTCTTGTATTGTTACAACGACAATAACATACCAATTAATATAGAAAACACATTATATGGTGTAGACTCACTAAGTCTGGATAATTTTTTTTCATTTTTTGGTCATGTACATACCTTTATAAGAAACTCTAAGAAGTTTTCATTGAAATTTTAGTTTATTAAGATATTCTATGGGAAATATATTATTTTAGGTAAACTGCTTTGTTGGGGAATTCTTCCTACTCTGGGTCAACAACAATTGCTCAAACATATGTTTTTTTTAATTATTATATTTTATTTCTTTTTTTTCCTTCTTTTTTTCTTTGTTGTTTATATTTTATTATATAATTATTTTTCCTATTCATTTATTTCTGTCTATTCATTTGTTTTACTCTCTCTCTCTCTCTCTCTCTCTCTCTCTCTCTCTCTCTTTGAATTAATTCTAAATATGTACCAATTGATAATCTACTCTCATACATTTTTTTCAATGTTTACATGTACTTGTAATTGTACCGTGACCTATGGAGAGAACAATCATAGGCATTTATGCCTGCTTTTCAATCCATTTCTATGAATAAAATATATTTTAAACTAATAGGCCATATTAATATATCAATCTACAGTTAATTCTCGATAAACCGCCACCTTTTGTAACTTAGAAATCATGGCGGAATAACGAATTTGGTGATGGATTCAATTTTCCATCTTTTAGGAAA
>NW_026922857.1:0-20894 GCF_032062105.1 Saccostrea cuccullata | reverse complement strand
TGCAGTACAGTCAAGTTATCATTTTATAGTATTTGTTTGTGACCCCTCCCCCTTCGCCTTTTTCGAAATATGGTTTATGAAGTCCAGATTTGTTATCATTTATTTCTTCGTTAAAGATGTTTTTAGGTAAGTTATCAAACAATTAGTCTGGAAATCCTGCCCCTTCCTTTAAAAGTGTTAAAATTGACATTTTATACCATAATGTTTAGTATGATTTATATCAAAGAATCTCATCCAAACCGTATCAGAACTTCAGCGAAACCGTACAGTTTTGTAAACACTGGCATCCAAACATGTTACGTTGTTCTATAGCATGTCACCATCGGAACAGTTTCTTTGAATTAAATTCGTGGATTAATGACATAGCTACAGGATAAATAATTACTTTTAAACACAGGCTGTCTCTTAGTTGTAAAATTACATACTACAGATTCCATTTAATATGACTAAATCTTTTCGATGAGTCGAAGCGGTTGATTGACTCCGCCATTTTCACTGCATCCAAACATGTCACAGCCGGCGCGAAAACACGACAGTGTGAGACGTCACCGTTTGCCGGTGAAGGGCTTCAAATTTTAACCTTAACTCGGCACTCTGGGTCATTGAGCAGTGAGGGATCTTTATCGTGCCAGCACCTGCCGCTGACACGGGGCCTGGGTTTTAAAGGTTTCATCTGAAGAACTCACAACTTTCACTTCAAAATTCCGAGTGCATGGCGAAGGAACAGATGCTACCCGTTTTGTTATCGACTTAGGGCAGTCGCGGCACAGATTTGAACTCACGACCTCCCGATCACGGAGTAAGCGATACAAACATTTCCAAGTTTTTGAAATGTTTGTATCTATAGCAATATCTCAAAATGTAACAATGGATGCTAAAGATTAATTGATTGATTCTATATTGTTTAACGTCCCACTCAAGAAATTTTCACTCAGATTGAGACGGCAACGTTTGCCGGTGAAGGGCTTCAAATTTTGACCTTAACTCGGCACTCTGGGTCATTGAGCAGTGAGGGATCTTCATCGTGCCAGCACCTGCCGCTGACACGGGGCCTGGGTTTTAAAGGTCTCATCTGAAGAACTCACAACTTTCACTTCAAAATTCCGAGTGCATGGCGAAGGAGCAGTTGCTACCCGTTTTGTTATCGACTTAGGGCAGTCGCGGCACAGATTTGAACTCACGACCTCCCGATCACGGAGTAAGCGATACAAACATTTCCAAGTTTTATTCTATGTTCCCATAACAAATACAGTACGGTTTGGATGATGGAGTGTTCTGGTTTGGATGCAAATTCAACATCTATATGTTACGGTTTGGACGGTCTATAGTTTCAAATTTCTCAATCCTGTAGAGCTATGCGAACCAGTTTGCTTATTTAATACACCCTTACATGAAGGAAATGGTGTTTATGATAACATATATATTAGTATCAATTCATAAAAAAAAATCACAGGCAACATAAGAAGTCACCTTTCCCTTCTTCATACATTTTTTTTTACAGTTGATTTCATATAAAAATGTTGAATTCCTTTTTCTCCACACGATTTAAAAGAAAGTTTTCGATCATATCCCCCTTTTTTTTTTAAAAAACGTACTACATTGTACATGTCTGATAACATAAAATAAATGTAAGATATGTTAAGTAAAATGAAAAAAAATAAATCGTATAATGTATATCCCGTCAACAGTCCCGTCCCATTTATAATGCAGATTATTCCACGTTTCCAACTTTCGTTGGTGCTCTTGCATCGCCAGGCGCACTGGTTAGAGCGTCTGCTCTAGAGTCGCGAAGTAAGGAGTCAATCCTTACGTCACGCATTCGAATCCAACTGTGGAAGAGAACGGTCCTTCGCATAAGACAATATAAGGCGCGGCCCCGCGTCGCAGTACGTGCTGGCAAGGAAAAGATCCGTCACTGCTCAATGACCCTGAGTGCCGAGTATAGGACATGTAGATGGTGCTAACAGCTGTATTGAGCGGCTGATCGTGTAATGCCGGACCCCACTTTGCAGAGATTTTAAACTTGTAATAAGCTTGCTACATTGATTACATATGTTATATTCTCCCTCACTATGTCCATTCAAATGTTAATTTACATTCCAAGTATGAGAATACTAAGAAAAGAACTCTATATTACATACGCATTGAATCCGAGGGGGGTATCATTAAATAGGCATGCATTGAACATTGGGGCGTTGGTTACCACCACCCCCCCCCTTTCAACAGGCATATAATCAAAAAAGGGTAAGCAGTATATTGTGTTTGAAGTTTGAAAAAATGGTAGAAAAAGAAATTACCCCCTCCCCCTGCACACACACAGGAAATAGGATTTTCGAGATTGGAAAATTTCAATTCTTTTTTTTTTGGTCCATCAATTAGCCCCCCTCCCCCCATTTTGCCTCCAGCGCCAATATGCCACGATTGGTGCTCGTTATAAACTTTTATTTTGCATTGTATAATATAAACTACTCAGTATAACATTGATTAATTTTATTGTAAATAACTATTTCATGAATCAATATATTCAGAGAATAGTATGTATTGTACATATAAATCGAATATGTCCGATTATGTAATAAGAGAATGAAATGAAAAAAAAACCCACAGGAATCAGTATATTGACTAAGGGCTAAAAAGTGGGGGGTCGGCTTCTTACACCATTCCCCCCCCATATATAAATCATAATTAGCCTCTTGCTGTGGAACTTGTTCATTGAAAGGCCTGATAACCTACTCTCTATTTTGCAGGGTTGCAGTACAGTCAAGTTATCATTTTATAGTATTTGTTTGTGACCCCCCCCCTCCGCCTTTTTCGAAATATGGTTTATGAAGTCCAGATTTGTTATCATTTATTTCTTCGTTAAAGATGTTTTTAGGTAAGTTATCAAACAATGTGTCTGGAAATCCCGCCCCTTCCTTTAAAAGTGTTAAAATTGACATTTTATACCATAATGTTAAGTATGATTTATATCAAAGAATCTCATCCAAACCGTATCAGAACTTCAGCGAAACCGTACAGTTTTGTAAACACTGGCATCCAAACATGTTACGTTGTTCTATAGCATGTCACAATCGGAACAGTTTCTTTTAATTAAATTCGTGGATTAATGACATAGCTTTAGGATAAATAATTACTTTTAAACACAGGCTGTCTCTTAGTTGTAAAATTACATACTACAGATTCCATTTAATAAGACTAAATCTTTTCGATGAGTCGAAGCGGTTGATTGACTCCGCCATTTTCACTGCATCCAAACATGTCACAACCGGCGCGGAAACACGACAGTGTGAGACGTCACCGTTTGCCGGTGAAGGGCTTCAAATTTTGACCTTAACTCGGCACTCTGGGTCATTGAGCAGTGAGGGATCTTTATCGTGCCAGCACCTGCCGCTGACACGGGGCCTGGGTTTTAAAGGTCTCATCTGAAGGACCCACAACTTTCACTTCAAAATTCCGAGTGCATGGCGAAGGAGCAGTTGCTACCCGTTTTGTTATCGACTTAGGGCAGTCGCGGCACAGATTTGAACTCACGACCTCCCGATCACGGAGTAAGCGATACAAACATTTCCAAGTTTTTGAAATGTTTGTATCTATAGCAATATCTCAAAATGTAACAATGGATGCTAAAGATTAATTGATTGATTCTATATTGTTTAACGTCCCACTCAAGAAATTTTCACTCAGATTGAGACGGCAACGTTTGCCGGTGAAGGGCTTCAAATTTTGACCTTAACTCGGCACTCTGGGTCATTGAGCAATGAGGGATCTTTATCGTGCCAGCGCCTGCCGCTGACACGGGGCCTGGGTTTTAAAGGTCTCATCTGAAGGACCCGCAACTTTCACTTCAAAATTCCGAGTGCATTGCGAAGGAACAGTTGCTACCCGTTTTATTATCGACTTAGGACAGTCGCGGCACAGATTTGAACTCACGACCTCCCGATCACGGAGCAAGCGCTTTACATGTACCGACTGAGCTACCGTGAACGGTCGGGTGCTAAAGAAGAAAATTCTTAAATGTACACTTAAATGTACACTTAAGAAGGCATCAAACTGAATTACAATACATGTATCCACATTTTAATTTTGTTAAAATTTGTGTTCATTTGCCTTTAAATTGTTGGTATGCAACAAGTATATTTAAATTTTCGGCTTTCTGGGATTCTTACTTTTTATTCAAGTCAGTTAAGTGAGTTTTCCATGGTACCGTGTGCAAGATATAAGGTCAAAAATACTGCATAAAACATCCAGCAAATAATTGTCTTAAGTATTGACCCTGACATTTCTTTTCTTTGGGGGTCAAGGTTATATCTGTACAGAAATCTGCCTTTAATTGTAAGTGCATATAAAATTTAAAATGCTGTAATTATCAGGAACATATTGTCCATTAACTGACCCGTAAAATTGTAAACAACAAATTCAACAGAGATATCACAAAAGAGAATAGTTTTTTTTCACATCTTGATTGTTTTTCAAAAATATATTTCTGACTTAAGTAAACAGGAACAAAATTTTTAAGATGTCTTCTCAAGTATTTTAATTCTAGTGACACATACTATTTAAATCATATTAAGTTATAATAAATTGCAAACAGTATAATTTTAAATTATAAAATGGACTTCTAATTATGTCATTTTCAAACACATTTTTTGTCACCTAAAATACATTGTATAAGAAAACATTTACAGTTTTTCTTTTCATACAAGAATTATTTCACATTTTCACGTCTTTACTGGGTCACTTGTACAATGTAAAGACAATTTTTGTCATTTTATATGCATATAAAAACATCAGAACATGGACGAGTACAGAACTTTGAATCTTTGTTTTAATAAGAGGCTTCTGTATACAATTACTGAATTTCAGTAGCCAAAGATTTCTTATCTGCTATCCTTCTCACAAACCCTTGACTTATCATGCTGTAAAATGTAAGAATTACTTATATCACATGACATGATCTCGAATCACCACTTGCATCATTGATAGAAATAAAGAGCATTCCACAAAAGTGAAGTATCCGGCAAAGAGTAATCAACAAGCAGATAGGCTCATTTGTTAGTTTGTTTGCAGGTCTACATCTGTAACTTTAGATTCCAGATTACATTATGTGCACAGCATCTTCACGTTGAATGATCTCTCTGCCATCTAAATATACATGTATCCTGCCCTGTAACAAATTATAAAACAAAGTTTTGCAAAAGTTTTTCAAATCAAACATGTATTTTTAATAAGATAATTCAGATTATAAAGAAATCTATAATTGACACATTGATATAACTATTGTTTAAAAAGTATTTATAAATTATATATATATATATATATATATATATATATATATATATATATATATATATATATATATATATATATATATATATATATATATATATTAATATATGTTATGTTTTGTCATACTTGTAGTTAAATGATATGGTGAAGTCAATGTCTTATGACTGAAAATTGCTAGTCTTGTACTAAACAATGGTTAATCAATTATACATTTTAAAAAGTAGTATGATTAACCATTAATTCTATCAAATACACGAAATATCTTTTTGGGAGTTAAACTATGTTAAATTTCCATTGGTCATCACGCATTTAACATGCGCAGTGATTTGTGTTGATTATATAGAGCCGATAGAGAGGCTTCTGTGTCGACCAATTTACTCCGATGATACTCAACAAAATACATGCATAAACATCCGCCACAAATAGTTCATGTCATTTTTTCCTGAATTGGTCTATTTTTCATTATATGAAATGGAAGTAAAAGTAATGCTAAAGTAATCTTGTTTTGAGTATTAGTTTTGTTCACAGTAAAACTAAATTATAAAGAACCTCAAAAGTTTTTCGTAGTGGAACTCATTTTTAGAGTAGCGTCATCTTTACACACTGAAAAAGATACGAACGACAACTTTACATACTGACGGAAAGCCGTAAATCTAGTCTTACCGACACCCGACGGTAGCGGAGTTCGGATTTTTAGCAGTTTCTTTTTTACCGGTGCACAGAAATTATTCAAAATTTTCATGAACATATTCTTTGTTTAAATGAACTCATCAAAGCATAAAAACTCTAGAAAACATGCGTATTTATTACTAAATCAACAGTATCACCTGCCAAAAAGCGGTAAATCTAGTGCTCTCTTATATTGTTAACGTTAAAACCAAAAACGAACACCGATGTTTTCGTAGACTCGAGATTAAAAACAACAAAATGAAGTATATTTTTTCAATTAAAAGGAAAATCTCATTTACATACCTGATAATTTTTACGCATACACAGTCTCACATATACCACTGTTTTCATGTTTGGTCATTTTAAAAATATTTATTTTAACTTGGTATTGCTTTTTTCTTCACAATATTAAAAAAATTCAAGTTCTGATGTACTCCATGTATAATGTTCGTGTAATTGAAATATATTTATATTCTCAGAGAAGTTTTGTATAACAAACCTGTAAGCTCTTAAAAGGAAGCTGTATGAAAATCCACATTTTATCAACATTGATATTATTCCAGCGAAATTGAAATTTTCATAACACATGGGTAAAGGTGCCAAGAAAAAATATGTTACAAATTTGAAGATGAACTAGAGGTATTATGAGCAGTAAATAATATGAATGATCAACAGCCTCTAATATGAATATAATGGCAATGTCCATGTTATGCGATGGGAAACCCAAAATATGTGTAGGATGAAAAAGTAATAGAAGGTGTAGAGCGGAAATGTGTAATAAAGATTCTTTTAAAATTTCATTCAGTGGTGTAAGAGTAGTTGCAGATAAGAGATAGGTATACCTAAAGCGTAACAAACAGATGGACGGAAATCCCGATTAATAAATACTTTCCCGCTTTTCAAGCCGGGGGTATAAAAAGGGGACTTTTATAGGCAGGCAAACATTATTGCCCATGCATTATTTTTTTGCTATTCAATGTCTTTCTCAAGATCGTTGCAACACAAAAATATCTGAAACAGTTGTCTGTATTGAAATAATGATATTGTTCACTCAGTTTACCTCCCGATCAAAGATCTTATTTTGCACAATGTTCAACTCCTGTGTACTTTCAGTACTTTGATTTAGCTTCTGTTGTTAGGGTTGTTAAAAGGGCAAGTTGGACTTAAAACTGTTACTTCAGAGAAAAATCCCTGGGACGAGGTGATATTGTACATTGGTTTGTTTGTTTTTAATATTCCTCTTAAGAATTTCTCACTCATATGGAGATGCCACCACTTGTCAGTGGACAGATACAAATTTGGTCCTTTACTCGGCACTTTCGACCATATAGCTGTGAGGGATCTTTTTCATGCCAGCATCTACTAGCCGTCAACTAGTCGTCAACTGATAATGCAAGAACAGTTGACCACTTGGAGTTGAATTCTTTTCTGAAAAGCGTTCAATTGATTTGCAAAAAACGGCCAGTTGACCATTAGTTGAATGCTTATACTTTGAAATTTCATGCAAAACAAGAGTTGACCACTAGCTGAACACTTCGACTTGTTAGAAAATTTCTCCCACGCTACAGTTATGTTGGGTTCAAAATAACATTATCATAGATCGGGTGTGTTATACCATAATTACAACAAACAAGATTTGAATCAGTACATGTGTGTTTTCTGTAGAAGGTGGGAATTTTGATTTGAAACATTATTTGTCTTCGTGATGATTCAGCATGTGAAATATCTCATGTACTGTAAGTATATAAAATTTAAAGATTTGTTTCACTAAGCTTGTTATTTTTTATCAGATAATATGAATACAAAATTAATAGCCAGTATAGGTCCCTATTTTTGTGTACTTTTATGAATATTTAAAGAATTCTGAAAACCTGTCATGCATCAAGTGTTTTGTTGTGTTTCTTGTTGTGTTGATAAAAATATAACATTGCTTTAGACTTCTTCTATATATAACCTATTCTGCACAGAAAACGAAGAAGGCATGTAACAACTTATGAGAGTGTGTCAGCTCAATTCATTCATTATGCATTTAGATTTACAGGTACATTTATGTCAATTTAGAAACTCCATTGTTTTGACTTTTCATATTTTCAAGAACACTGCTTGTCTTAGATTTAAAATCTCCCTCTATTTTTTCAAATATTTAATGAATGCAACCTACGTGCACTGACTAATGGAGTATTCAACTAGCGGTCAAACTGCAAAGGAAATAGAGGTAATCAACTAGCGGTCAACTGTAAGGGAAAAAGAGGAGTATTCAACTTGCGGTCAACTGCAAAGGAAATAGAGGAAATAGAGGAGTATTCAACTTGCGGTCAACTGAAAAGGAAATAGTGGAGTATTCAATTAGCGGTCAACTGTAAAGGAAATAGAGGAGTATTCAACTAGCGGTCAACTGTAAAGGAAATAGAGGATTATTCAACTAGCGGTCAACTGCAAAGAATATATAGGAGTATTCAACAGTTGTCCACTCTATGCAAATGAGTTGATCGCTCCCTCATTTGCATGGCAAAAATTCAACTTATGGTCAATTGACGGTCAGTTGACCGTCAACTAGTAGTCAACTGAATACTCCGATTGAATACTAATAGCATTTTTTTTTCATATGGGTAGTCGTTGACCTACATAAATAAAGGTCTTGGTTTAATCTATAATTTCTTTACATTTGAATCAATGTACTTTAAAACACTTTTAAACTTTTCAATCAATACTTACATCTAATGCCAAAGAAAGACCCGTCATATCTGATGAATTGACGTTTTCTCCATCGCATCGTAAAATGATCATGAAAATTCACGTTGATGTTGTTAACTGCTACGGCGGGAACACGTGTTAGTCTCAATTTATATCAACTCATACCCTGATGAGTCGTGTTAATAAGAGATTTCGTATAAAATCATCGTGTTTCAAAGTTTGTTTAATTGTAAATTTCATGTCAGTAAGGGTTTTAAATGTTCATTTGTATTTTATTTTAAGAATATATTTAAAGCAAATAGCGATATAAAATCTGATTTTTTCGACGTACACTTTTAGGAATCAAACATTTTTTTATATCAACAATGAACTTTATTGCACGTTGAATAAATAAAAAAATTCTAGGCTTATACATTTCTCTTAGGATGTAAAGATAAAAATCAACATAAAATATCGTTACGGAAACAAGAAATTTAACTAAACTACCTAGCGTAAACCGTTTCTTGGCCACCATTTTTATTTACAGTAAGAACGCTTCGAACGGAATCGCGTGCCAGATTTTCATATTTAAAGTATATTTAAAATTTTAGGGTGTCATATGATTAGCTTTTATCAAATCAGTAATCTACAAATTTGTCTGAAGCGAGATAAAATTAGATATAACAAGTACTTAAAATATTGTTCCAAATGAGCTAGGCTCAATAAAACGACCTTGACGTTAAATATTGACTACACTAGAATTTTCTACAAAAAATTACGCGGAGGTCCAAAATTCAAACTATGGTATTCCAGAAAATACCAAAAATAAGGAGATCAGTGAAGGCTTCTTAAAATGGAAATATTCCCCACTTTTACCAGCTGTATTCCCTATTTCAATACAAAAAAAGACAAGTAAAACTGTGTTTAATTTAATCATTAGGAATAAAAACCTGAAAAATCATATGCGGGGAAGAAAAGTCTTGTTTTTACAAAAAAAAAAAAAAAAAAAAAAAAAAAAAGTAAAAGCAATTTTTTTTTTTTTTACATATTTTAGATGCAAAGAAAATATTCTTTTTAAATATATCAATTTTATTTAAATTATTAAATCAGGAAAAATATGTCTATCGTTGGGAAAATCGTACTTGCTTTGGAAAATTGCGTCATTTTCAAAAAGTCATAAATGTCTTCAAAAGTTAAAATCTATTCATTACCGATTTAAAAAGCTCAAAATTTTTACAGGGTCTGAAAGTACAGTATAAAATGATACATAGATTATATACCTTAATGCTATAATTAAAAAGAAACGAAGATCCTATAAACGAGATGTCGTGTTTTAATGCGCTATCGGTCATATTAACCGATACAGAAGGGAAGGGTTAAAGCTGACATGAATTCTTAAAAACGCAACATTTTCATCTATGTACGACTTGTTTCATACCAACTATAGCCGTATTCCGCCATATTTCTTTCAGATACATTGTATCATTGTAACGATATATACCCCAATGCGGTCGTTACGCTTGAATGATTTTTTGGTTTGGTTATCGACTTGTGCACATCTCCGATGGTTAAGCTTATGAGAACACATGAGGTGATCAAGACATTTCAAAACCACAATATACAACATAATAATCATATTTCTGAATAATTATTGATTTGAATCAACAGAAATAAAATGCAAGTTTGGAAGAGAAATTTAGATGCATGAGTACGTATTTTTACAGTGCACCAATTTATGCAGAATAAGCAGTAAAATCTGCAAACATTTTGAAATTATATCATTTGAATGAACAAAACAACCAACGTCTTTGCTTTGCACGCTAAAGATGCAATTGATGCATATCGAGAAAACGCCTCGAACGCTGGTAAACGTACCCATACCTGGTAATAAGGTTACTGCATCGGTTCGAAGATGTGCACATTTCAAGTGATATACACCCTGAATCCCATTTATTGAAATATGCATCACAAAAAAGAAATAAACTCCATAAAAGCTCAATAGTAAACACACTGTCATTACTCCTTACAGCACGCCGATACACTTAGTCCGTGCTGATCACACTTTAGTCAGGGAAAATATCACAAGTGGAAAGAGAGTTATTTGGTATTTGCGCAGTTGAAAGGGGTGGTGGTGGTAAAGTATTATAACTGCTCTTC
This sequence comes from Saccostrea cuccullata, assembly GCF_032062105.1. Classification (NCBI taxonomy): domain Eukaryota; kingdom Metazoa; phylum Mollusca; class Bivalvia; order Ostreida; family Ostreidae; genus Saccostrea; species Saccostrea cuccullata. The sequence continues at coordinate 10,109 of NW_026922857.1, read as the reverse complement.
ATAAGCTATAATTGTGAATTTTCTATTTACATGTAGTTCTTACATACATTCTATACAAAGTCATGTACATGTATATAGTCTGCAGTTGGTTTGCGTCGAAAAATTCATTTGTCAATTATAACTGATTATTTGAGTACTAATCTCAAATCTAAACCAAGTAATTTGAGGTACGGTAATTATTACTTCAAATCTTAAAAGCAACTAGTGCTAATTGTAACGGGGACCGTTACAGATGTTCCCCAAACGCTCCCCACCTCCCTTTTGGTGCCATATTCCCTGTAATCTCTATTAAATAAGAAATACTTTATGGAATTTAGACTTAATGAAAGTCTTCCAAAAAAATACAAAATATATTTAAAAATAGGCATTGCACGCGTGTTCATTTGCGTAACGACCATATTATCTTGTCTACACTATCTAAAATTTTAATATACTTAATATCAAAGCATTTAATCCATAAGTATTAAAAAATACATTCATTCGAATGTATTTTTAATTTTACGCATTTCGCGTGCACGCATGTGCAAGCAAATGCATAATGACTACACCTTCTTTTAGGAGTCCCTTATATTTATCTATGTTCTAAATCCCATCCTGTTTCGTTGAAAAACAAAGGAGTTATAGCCATTTGAATTTTCAGCCAATCAGATTGCAGCACACATACATGCGCGTGATTTCATAAATTTTTATCTTTATCCTATTGAAGGGTATCTAAATGAATGACTATATTTTAAAATTCCAAACAATTCGTCAAAAAACAAAGGAGATATAGCCATATAAAGTTTCAGCCAATCAGATTGCAGCACACGTGCATGCACGTGATTTCATGATTTTTTTCCTATTTTATATTTTAGGATATCCCAATACATGACTATGTTTCAAATTTCAATGCATTTCGTCAAAAAACAAAGAAGATATAGCCATTTAAAGTTTCAGCCAATCAGATTGCAGCACGCGCACATGCGCATGCTTTCATGGAAATTTTTATAAATCATGCTGTAGATTTTTATAATGTAGGACTATGTTCAAAATTTCAAAAGATTATGACAAGAAACAAGAAAGATATTGAGACTTTAGTTTCAGCCAATCAGAGCGAAGCGCACGTGCATGCGCGTGAGATCTTGCTATTTTGACCATGCCATCTTGTCTATACTACTAATGTATCCTTATATTATGAGTTTCAAAAAAATTCTTCCAAAAAAAGAAAAGTTACAGTAATATCCATTATATTGGTCATTTCTCGCGTTGCACGTGCGCGCTCTTGCAAGCACGTGCGCGCAAAATGACCTTCGTTCGGCAAATCTACATAACATGTCTACTGACCCTAAAAACATTTTACCTTAGTCGGATGTATAGTTTACAAGATCACTCGAGGACAAAATTTTCCCAGGAATAATAATAATAATAATAACTAGTGCTAATTGTAACGGGGACCGTTACAGATGTTCCCCAAACGCTCCCCAACTCCCTTTTGGTGCCATATTCCCTGTAATCTCTATCAAATAAGAAATACTTTATGGAATTTAGACTTAATCAAAGTCTTCCCAGAAAAATACAAAATATTTTTTTAAAAATAGGCATTGCACGCGTGTTCATGTGCGTAACGACCATATTATCTTGTCTACACTATCTAAAATTTTAATATACTTAATATTAAAGCCTTTAATCCAAAAGTAATAAAAAATACACTCATTCGAGTGTATTTTTAATTTTACTCATTTCACGTGCACGCACGTGCAAGTACGTGCATAATGACTACACCTTCTTTTAGGAGTCCCTTATATTTATCTATGTTCCAAATCCCATCGTGTTTGGTTGAAAAACAAAGGAGTTATAGCCATTTGAAGTTTCAGCCAATCAGATTGCAGCACACATGCATGCGCGTGATTACATAAATTTTTATCTTTATCGTATTGAAGGGTATCTAAATGAATGACTATATTTTAAAATTCCAAACATTTCGTCAAAAAACAAAGGAGATATAGCCATATAAAGTTTCAGCCAATCAGATTGCAGCACACGTGAATGCGCGTGATTTCATGATTTTTTTTCTATATCATATTTTAGGATATCCCAATGCATGACTATGTTTTAAATTTTAAAGCATTTCGTCAAAAAACAAAGAAGATATAGCCATTTAAAATTTCAGCCAATCAGATTGCAGCACGCACGCATGCGCATGCTTTCATGAAAATTTTTACATATCATGCTGTAGATCTTCATAATGTAGGACTATGTTCAAAATTTCAAAAGATTATGACAAGAAACAAGAAAGATATTGAGACTTTAGTTTCAGCCAATCAGAGCAAAGCGCACGTGCATGCGCGTGAGATCTTGCTATTTTGACCATGCCATCTTGTCTATACTACTAATGTATCCTTATATTTTGAGTTTCAAAAAAATTCATCAAAAAAAAGAAAAGTTATAGCAATATCCATGATATTGGTCATTTCTCGTGTTGCACGTGCGCGCTCTTGCAAGCACGTGCGCGCAAAATGACCTTCGTTGGGCAAATCTACATAACATGTCTACTGACCCTAAAAACATTTTACCTTAGTCGGATGTGTAGTTTACAAGATCACTCGTGGACAAAATTTTCCCAGGAATAATAATAATAATAATAATAATAATAACTAGAGCCGAGCTCGTTGCAAAGCAACGAGTAGGTCTTCCGTCCTGTTTGACCGGAAGTAACTTTCATTTAAAAAAAAAAGAGTAATGAAGTCCAAAATTGGTTTAATTCTCCAAATCTATGTTAAATTTTATTAAATTAAGCCATATTTGGCTACTTCCGGTTTGACCGGAAGTGACGTCGACGGACGAAAAATTTAAATTTAAGCTTCTAGTGACATATGATATCCAAAAACCTGTCAAGAACAGCAAAATTATGCAATTTGGGACTACTTCCGGTTTGACCGGAAGTGACGTCGCCGGACGTATTTTGACGACTCCATTAGATAAAGCTTGACATTTTGAACAACTTTGCTTTTTTGACGTATTACAAATTCTCAATACTTTTTGAGATATAAAGGAAAAACTTTCGGCCCCTCTAGGCCCTTAATTTTAGGGGCCAGCCCTTTTTTGAGATACCATTTGAAAGATCTAGGGATTCTACACATCTTTTGTTCATTATGTTTTCACAAAATATTTTCAGGTAAAAAGATATCGAAGAAAAGGTGTGAGAAATTTTGAAATTTGTGATAGGTCTATTTTCGGACCATAGCGAGCGCCGTCGTGCGTCATTTCCGGTAAATTTGATATACCTGATGCACCTCTCCAAACATAGCTCTACCTAGCCTCAAAGTTTGAAGTTTCTATCTAGAGCCGTTTTTCGGAAAAATTGTGGACAAAATGACCCTTAAAAATTAGAAAATCAACGATATCTCTAGACCGGAAGTGACGTCATCAAAACGGAAAAAAACGCATAAGGTTCAAGTGATGTTCCATACGTCCTGAAAGTTTCATAAGATTTTGTTGAGCCGTTTTTGAGAAATCGCGTGCACAAAATCGGTAAGAAAAAAAACAATAATAATAAAAGTGAAAAAGAAACCGAAGAAAAACAATAAGGTCTTCCGCTGAAGACGGAAGACCTTAACTAGTGCTAATTGTAACGGGGACCGTTACAGATGTTCCCCAAACGCTCCCCAACTCCCTTTTGGTGCCATATTCCCTATAAGCTTCATTAAATAAGACAAACTCTATGCATTTGAGACTTTAACAACGTTTACCTAGAACTTTACCAATTTCATTCAAATTTTAGCATTGCACGCGTGTGCACGTGCGTACTGGCCATATTATCTTGTCTTCACAATCTATAGATTTCAATATATTAAATATCAAAGTATTTAATCCAAAAGTATTAAAAAATACGCTAATTCAAGTGTATTTTTGATTTTACTCATTTCAAGTGCACGCACGTGCTCACATGAGCATGAACCTTTAATAGATATTTTCCCTGACGAAATAAAATGAATAATAATTTTCGGCATGGGCCACGTGTGTGTCCAATGGTTATAGTGGCAAAGTCCATATTTACTGTTGAGTTAGCAATGGATTACATGACTTCTGAGTTATGCATTTTTCAATAAAAGTATAACTGGATAATTCTTTCGACATGTGCACATCCCTGTAACGATAGCAGTATTCAGGTAAATGTTTTATCACTGCGTTTGACGTGTAGTATATTAATTACATCGAGGATGTCAACTTGAACGATTTCCGTAATGATTTTTGCTGTACTTGAATGTATAAAATGAAAAAAAAAATTATTAAGATTACGTTTAGGGCAAACCTTTACGTGTTAGTGTACTTTATTATATTGCAGCAAATGCATAAAAAAAATAATTGTAATTCTCGGTATAGTCCAATTTTTTAAGGTTTAATAAATCAATTTTTAATATGGAATTTTTACTTTTCAAACATGTATTTGGTCAGTTTATGGACTTCTAAAAACTATGCTATTGGAGATGTGTACATGTTTATGACAGCCAGACTAGAAAATCACTCAAGTGAAACAATTCTACAAGGGTATATATAGCAGGTACAGGTGACCAAAAATTTTCAATTAAAAATGGCGGAATCGAAGAAATATGGCGGACAAAGGCGTACAGGAATTTAATTTACATTAATTCCATTTTCATTATCATTGTACCACAGAATAAAACTCGTAGTTGCATGAGGTAAAAAGATGAAAAATGATGGCTTTTTAAGAGTTCATGTCAGCTTTAACCAGATTGACCTTTGTAAAAATGGAATTAATGGTTATGCTGACATGCATATTGCTTTAAGCCTACTTACAAAAAACAGTTTGTCGACACACAGTGACACCTTTTTCGTTTTCAACGACAATATAATAGTATCCTTCGTCCTGCACACCAAAGTTCCTAATCTTGAGCATAAGTCTATCTTCGTTTTTTCTGAAATTCAAACTTGTCTTTTGCGTTTTCTCTGGATTGTAAGACTCTATATTTGTTTTCCTTGAATGTCTTTCTAAGCCACATATAATGACGAATACCGTCAGTTGTGGCCTCTAGTGTTGCCACTGTATTGTATTGACTGTATACCTCTATATCGGATTTTTCTAAGGTCACCTCTGGAATATCTAGACATAAAAAAAGTCAGAAAACGTTTAAAAATAAATAAGATTTTTATGTTAAAGTTCCTCAAAGGGTTACTAATACCTATTTAAATTTAGAATCAAAATATAAATAAAAGATGAGAAAATAATAAGAATTGGGTATTTGTTTTCAATTACCGTTAATGCTTTTTTCGATGTCCGCCTTTTGTGTCAAAAGAAAGAAAATTTCTTTTCTGAGACCCTGGAATTCTTCAGTATTCTGGCTACGTGTCACCTAAAAAGTGAGGAAATGTAACAAATGTTCAATGGTTGTTGTCATTTAAAAAAAAATAATTACTCATCTGTATAGGAATATTATATCAATTTCTATTTTACATCTTTCAGTTGTCCGTAAATTTTTCTAAGTATTTCCTCATTGTTCTTTACGTCTCTTTCATCTTTGATCCTTTCAAGAAGACCTTTCAATATGTTTCCAATTTCTGCAAGTCTGTCTAGCCAAGTCATGTCTGTTTGTTCTCGTCCGAATACTTCTTCTCTCGTTCCTGTGTCATCTGTTAATATAATATTTCTCAATCCATGAATTAAAATAAGAGGTCACTAAAGGATATTTTGTACAGATTAAAGAATACTAATATTTTGAAGAAAAAAAAACATCGTTATATGTGAAATGATACAAACAGGGAATTCCAAATTAAATGCATCGTAATTATGGTATTGCAGACCCTTTATATTTCAAACAATATAATATCTTTCTAAAGGATAATATTATTAAGGTCTTTTGCTCAGGTGGAAAACCTTCTACTGATTTTGATGGTTAAGATTATTCCCTATTATTCTTTGACCGAAAACGAATTATGAAAACGGATTTTCACCGTTTAATTTAATGTTGAAACACGCAAAATATTAAGTTGATAATTTAAAAATGGGAAAATTATAGCTCACTAGTGACCGATACGCTTCTTAAATATGTGTAATATCATCTACTCTGACAAACCTTTGTTCAGAACACTAGCGCTTCAAGGGTAAGGAATACGAGCCACATATCTTAGGGCCGGTACACACGGTAAGGTTTGCCTTATAAGTCTAAAACCTTACGTTTTGCAGGACGTATACGGCTCTCCTGTCCACACGCTAAGACAAGACTTACAATATTATAAACAAAATTTACATAAATTCCATGTGTTTTTGAGTCAAAAACAGTGCGCATTTTTTTAAACTGAATAACATATTACTAGTAGGACTTTGAAATAGTTTTACTACCAGTGCATCCACACTTCTTAACAAAAAAGAGGAGGTTAACTGAAGTATTTACAGATAGTCTCATTATCTTAACTCGAATATACTTTGTGTTTTCTTCAATATACCAACGTGTATGGTTTTATAAAAATAGATTGAACTTGGGGTAAATGGTTTTTATTGGTCAAAAAATGTCAGCTTAGTTTTGTATTAAGAAATAGAGCAGTGTTCTATTCCAAAGTCAGACTTGTAAGGCTCCAAAAAACGTGTATTAAGGGTGTACAAACGGTAAGGTTAGAACTTAAGTTCCATGTCTTACAAGGCAAGCCTTACCTTTTCCAGCCCTTAAACATTTAATTGGACAAAACATTTTTTACATAACTATACTCGTAATCACGTGTTTTGGCCAGGGAATCCACCTAACAATTGTATATTCTCCGATAGTACAACAAAGGAATGAATATAGACGCAAATCGCATAAATAACAAATGAATTGTTTGCCATTGTAAGCATGAATAATATAGAATGCTTTCATTTACGAAATGGATGGGAAAGTTGTCTTTTGTGCCTTTCCAATCGCAATAAGAGTTTTCTTTTTTCAAGCATTTAATTCCTCCAGTATTCATAGTAATCCACAATACAATTCCTCATTCAACTGATTTGTCAGTCAAAGTCATGTTGGTGCCGCATTTGCTAATCTGACGCCAAAAAATATAGTCCTGGAACCCATGCAAAAGTATTTGTCCCAAAAGAAATTTTAACGTAGGTCGCGGGTTTTCTGACGTCATCAAAACTGGGTACGCAATTTATATAATTTGGGCGACTTTCTTGTGCACATCTGATTATGACGTCACGGTGAGAAAGGGAAAAATTCAGTACATTAGCTAGCTATAACTTTTGTTGAAATTGGTAGTTTTAAAGTGTGATAGTATACATAGAACATGGAGAAGTTATACAAAAAAACGAAGGCTCATTTTGATTCGAATGACCATCACTGAAAGTGTTAGAAAACGTTTCTTTATGTGTAATCAATCGCATCTTCTTGGATTTATTCTGAGAGCACAGGTACTTGTGGACAGGACCCCACCCCCCGTTTGATATTCAACCCCGGGGCTTATTTGACATTTTTCACAATTTATATTTAGTACACTTATTCAACATTATTCATATTCGGGGGGGGGGGGGTCCTGTCCACAAGTACCTGTGTGTGAGAGCACATGTAGTTGTTACGGAAATAAATTTTAACCTTTGTATCATGTATGATTTATAAATATTAAATACATGTATTAAATGTGTATAATTATAAACAAATTATCTAACTCCGAATTACACTCGATACCCCCTCCTCAGAAACGCACTCCTTTTAGTGTACACTTTCAGTGGAAATGAACTATAACAAACTGTTTATTACCATTGTCTTCTACGACAATTTATTTACAAACCATTTGCATGCATGTCTTTGTTTTCATTTATCTCCGTAAACAGCGTCAAAACTCTGATCACCGATGGAAAGTTGAACTCAACTAGTGCTAATTGTAACGGGAACCGTTACAGATGTTCCCCAAACGCTCCCCAACCCCCTTTTGTGCCATATTCCCTGTAAGCTTCATTAAATAAGACAAACTCGGTGCATTTTTGAACTTTAACAACGTTTTCCCAGAAGGATAACAATTATATTCAAATTTTAGCATTGCACCCGTGCGCATGTGAATGCATGTGCGTTATGAACATATCATCTTGTCTACACTATCTATATATTTTAATATACTATATATTTAAGCATTCAGTCCAAAAATATTAAAAATCACTCTTTTTTTTCATTTTAATTTCACTCGTTCCAAATGCGTGCACGTGCATGATGACCATACCTTCTTTTAGGAGTCCCTTATACATGTATCTATCTATGTTCTAAATCCCATCCTGTTTGGTTGAAAAACGAGGGAGTTATAGCCATTTCCAGTTTCAGCCAATCAGATTGCAGCACACGTGCATGCGCGTGATTTCATGATTTTATTTCTTTATCATATTGTAGGATATCCTAATGCATAACTTTGTTTTAAAATTCAAAGCATTTCGTCAAAAAACAAAGGAGATATAGCCATTTAAAGTTTCAGCCAATCCGATTGTAGCATGCGCGCATGCGCATGTTTTCATGAAAATTCTCATATATCATCCTGTAGAACTTCATAATGTAGGACTATGTTCAAAATTTCAAAGGATTATGACAAGAAACAAGAAAGATATTGAGACTTTAGTTTCAGCCAATCAGAGCAAAGCGCACATGCATGCGCGTGAGATCTTGCTTTTTTGATCATGCCACCTTGTCTATACTACTAATGTATCCTTACATTATGAGTTTCAAAAATTTTTATCAAAAAAAAGAAAAGTTACGGCAATATCCATTATATTGGTCATTTCACGTGTTGCACGTGCGCGCTCTTGCCAGCATGTGCGCGCAAATTGACCTTGATTCCGCAAATATACATAACATGTCTACTAACGCTACAAAGGTTTTACCTACTTCGGGTAAACAGTTTACAAGATCACTCGCGGACAAAAAAGTACCCAGGAAGAAGAAGAAAAGTAATAATAACTAGAGCAAAGCTCGTTGCAAAGCAACGAGTAGGTCTTCCGTCCGGTTTTGACCGGAATTGCTGGAAGTGACATCAACAAAAGATAGCAATGAGCTAAGTCGTCTCCAGTGACTTTATAATTTAAATTTTGCATCAAAACCTTCAAAATAACCTATTTTTGGCTACTTCCGGTTCGACTGGAAGTGACAACGACGGACGGAAAATTAATTTTTATGCTCCCAGGGACATATATTATCCAAAAGCCTATCAAGAACGGCAAAAATACGCGTTTTCCGACCACTTCCGGTTTGGCCGGAAGTGACGACGCCGGACGTATTTTGACGACTTAAGCAGATAAAGCTTGACTTTTTGAACAACTTTGCTTCTTTGATGTATTACAAATTCTCAATACGTTTTGAGATATAAAGAAAAAAATGTCGGTCCCTCTAGGCCCTTAAATTTAGGGGCCAGCCCTTTTTTCGAGATATCATTTGAAAGATCTTAAAACTCTACACTTCTTTTGTTCTTAATGTTTTAACAAAATATTTTCAGGTTAAAAGATATCGAAGAAAAGGTGTGAGAAATTTTGAAATTTGATAGGTCTATTTTCGGGCCATAGCGAGCGCCGACGTGCGTCATTTCCGGTAAATTTGATATACCTGATGCACCTCTCCAGACATAGCTCTACCTAGCCTCAAAGTTTGAAGTTTCTATCTAGAGCCGTTTTTCGGGAAAATTGTGGACAAAATGACCCTAAAAAAATCAGAAAATCGACGATATCTCTAGACCGGAAGTGACGTCATCGAAACGGAAAAAAAACGCAGAAGATTCAAGTGATGTTCCATACATCCTAAAAGTTTCATAAGATTTCGTTGAGCCGTTTTCGAGAAATCGCGTGCACAAAATCGGTAAGAAAAAAAAAAAATAAAAGTGAAAAAGAAACCGAAGAAAAACAATAAGGTCTTCCGCTGAAGACGGAAGACCTTAACTAGTGCTAATTGTAACGGGGACCGTTACAGATATTCCCCAAACGCTCCCCAACTCCCTTTTGGTGCCATATTCCCTGTAAGCTTCATTAAATAAAACAAACTCTATGCATTTGAGACTTTAACAACGTTTACCCAGAAATGTACCAAGTTCATTCAAATTTTGCGCGCGCATGTGAATGCATGTGCGTAATGACCATATCATCTTGTATACACAATCTATATATTTTTATATAC
>NW_026922856.1:0-20544 GCF_032062105.1 Saccostrea cuccullata | reverse complement strand
GGTCAAAATCAATATCAATAGGTCACCTAAGTGACTCTAAAATATGTGAAATAATCATGAATGTTAGAAATTCAATATTTTCAAGTACATTTCAATTCATGCTGGTCATGAAACTGCACTTGCAAGTCTACTCATCTATATACAGAGACACACACTTTACTTACTATGTTCCAAGAAATGAGCTAATCCGGGGATATTGGGTGGATCCGAGAAGCTTCCATTGGAAATACACAGTGCTGCTGCTGACTGTAAGACACAAAATAAACTAATCTCAAGAGCAACATGTTATTGATTTTCAAAAATATTACTAATCATTCTAAATTACTAAATTGCAGAGAAACCAATAGATGGTGATTTTTTTTTAGTTTTCAACAGTAAGCTATCTTTGATAAGGAATAGTTTTACAGTTTGAGCTCTATCTTGTGTTTCAACATTTTTTGCTAATGTTGAATATAATCTGAGATACACTGTACTAACCTTCTTTTCTCCCCCTTCCTCTTTTCCACATTCATCTTCCTCCTCCATTTCTTCCTCATGATGACCTTCCTCCTCCTCCTCCTCATTTCCATCTTGTTCCTCATCCTCATCATCCCAAGGTGCCTCATCTGCCTCCTCCTCTCCCTCCAGTAAGTCTGATATCAAGATGGCTTGTAAACCATTGTCAAGGTTAATCCATCTGAAAAAAAAAACACTCTCTGACTAAGAAGTTATAAAAATTCATACTTCAGAGTAATTTAACCCAATTAAGATTTAAGGTAATGGCTATATTCATATTAGATTGTCATCACAACTTCGGAGATATATGTGTTTGATGAAGCAGTTTTGGTAGATAAACATTATGATGATCCTTGTAATTCCTCAGAATACAAATGAACACTGTGAGCATGGTCAACAAATATCAACACACAGTCTTCACGAAAACTCACTAGCCCGACGCCCGAGGCTAGTAAAAATTGGTCTGGGCTAGTAAAAATTGTTTCAGAAGTAGCCCGACTGGCTAGTGAAAAGTAAGCAGGTACTTTGAGAGTTTTTGCTTTTAAATCTTAACCAATAAATAAAATCAAGGCACTGTAGTCCTATTCTTCAGAAAACTCCCTCATCTAATTCACGTAGCACTACTTGATAGTCTATTTTTCCATAAAAACGATCGTCTTTTTTTCTCTAATCCGAATTTCCTCTGATCGATCGTTTATGGTAAATAACATGCAGAAATCCCATTTAATTAATTCTGATTACTCATTTAATTGAAGAGTAAAGGATTACATGAGTTTATAATTTATATTAACAATGTATCTCAAAATTTGATATGAAAAAAGTCACTTCTTTGGGAGAGAAGTCTAATGACCAGAAAAGGGGCTAATGTACAGTACATGTACATTATCAAAAAGCTAAAAATACTTGTTTGTTCAAATTAATTTAATCTTTATTAATGATAACTGATTTATTTATGATTCAAATGAGGCGAAAAACAAAATTATTAAGCAGAAGAAATACAAAAGAAAATTTAGGAATTTAAATGGTAAATTCTGCAATTTCATTTCTTTTATTTTCTTTTTTTTCGTTGGCTATTAAAATTTTCTTTGGGCTAGTAATACTGTAAAATCCACTAGCCCTACTGGCTAGTGTCTCAGAAAAGTTTTCGTGAAGACTGAACACAGATATACCGTTACTGACCAGAAAACCGTGGTTATAAGTAAAACAACATTTTATAGGTAGGGTTTAATCTCTGTTGAGAGTCTGTTGGGCTACATATTTGGACTGAGGCGGGCATCAGTCCAAATATCTAGCTCAGCAGAATCTCAACAGAGATTAGGCAGGGTCTTGACCAATTAAGCTGTCAAAAGAGAACTGTCAACATGCATAATTTGCTTGTTAAGAAAGACAAAATGCACATAACTTGAAGTCATGTGGCCATTATTAAAGCAATTTCATATCAAATATTGTACACTTTTCAGTAATTGACTTACTTTTTTCAATTTTTATTTTTTTTACCTGTAATTTCTTTTGTCATTTTCTGATTTCACAATATTTATATGATGCTTCATTCTGACGCTGTAACTTCTGGTAGACCGGACAAGCTCGGAAGACCTCTTAAAAGCGTTAAATTTCGGATATTTGTTTTGCACCTTACTGACAAAATCTAAACACCTAATAAAGCACCTTTTCATGTGTCGCCTTTATTGACACATGTTTCAATAAATTTGTTCAATGTTGATTACGAGCTTCTTTTTCATCATTTAAATCATACATTAGAAAACACTCAGACGATCTAGACACAAGGTGATATTGTAAAAGTTTAGTTCGATACGTGATGACCATTCCGGAGTGAATGTCTAGCTAAAGTTTTAATGTAAATTGCATTGATTTGTATCTTTTCAAACTATTGAACATTATGCTCTATGAAAAATTGCCTTTGTAACATCATTTTTATAAACATTTTATACCTTTTCTTTTTTCAAATTAATATTGAAACTCTTTTTACAGTGAGGCTGATATGTTAAAAGGTTGCCAAATGTCGAGATGGTATGAAACCAATTTTTGTCAATTTTACAAAAAGTTAAACACGTACAAAATGTATTTATCCATTTATATCTCTGCTTTAACGGACATTTTTTTGTTGACAAATATTTATTTGATAATAAATAGGCATTTTCGTTATTTTTCTGACTGCGAAATGATTAATTTTCAGTGTGAATCATCAGAAACACCAACAAGAACTTACCTGGATTCTGTCACTGCCAGATTTGAACAGCAATATTTAGAGAGACAAAAGAAAGTGAGAATAGCAAAATTTATTATTAGTTTACCTAAAATAAAGGTTCAACTGGATGCAGATTTTCAAATCGGCTCAGTGCATTCGGTAACATGTCTGTCTGTTAAATAATGATTATGTTTTGGGCCTTGGATGTAGACTGTTTTATGGTAACTGCAGTACTGCTCTTTTGCCGCGCAAAATGATATAGTTTGGTGTAATATGACGTAAAAGTAATTGTTAAATATACATAATTTAATTATCTCCCAACAAAAACCTTGCCAAACATTATATTAATATAGTACCGCAGTTACCGTGAAGGGGCTAGTTGGTCTGAACATGCTGAATGGCTTAGTCAGTAAACCACCTCACTAAAGGATTCAAGGGGGGGGGGGGGGTCTTGAGTTTGATACCAAGTGTTGTCAATCACATTTCTCTACTCCTGTGTAAATATTTGCCAATATTTTTTGACATGCATGTACCATGCCTAATTGGAAGTGACAGGTGAAAGACCTGCTGGTGTTGATGTCTTAATTTAGCAGCTGTTTAGGGGAAGGAAACCTCAAAACAAGGGAGGAAAGTAGTAGTCAGTGGGGTTCAATCGCTGGTGACCAATTTGTTCAGTAGATACAACACCTGACTAGTGATACAGGGGATTTGTATGGTTTTGAGATGGATTCCTGGTCAAAGCACTATTAATTTTTTCTCCTTTCCTGCCTAGACCACCTAAGGACTTGCAGCTAGATGAAAGTTGTTCCAGGGGCAGTAAGAACTCTGATTGTGACTTAAGCAAAGACTGTGCACATGGATGCTCTGTCAGTAAAGCACCTAACAATAGAAATTGTGGGGCCTGCATTTGAATCTATTGTCATTATCTGCTTTCATGTTAGAGCTTTTACATTTTAACTCTCTATTGATTTTATTATTCAAATTGTGGCTAAATAGTAAAAACATGTACATGCAGTAAGTGGTTAAAATTAGGTTGGTTACCAGATAGTTAGATACACACAAATTTTCTTTTTGTTACCTGGCATAAAACTATGATAGATTACGTCAATGCAAACAGGAGACAAGCTTCAAGCATGTAGAGGGATAATGAAACAGGAATCCTTATCTTAATTGTTATATTCAAGTCATATAAAGTCAAAGTTACTATCGAAAGTGAGACCAAGATAGACATAAGCTTAGATTTCTTTTTTACTCAAATAGCTATCAAGGCCTGTAGGCTTCATGTTTATTCTTGGAAGTATATGATATACTCTGATTTCATTAATATATTTGACATTTTTTTCTTCATTCAATGCATTGAAAAAAGGACTGGCAGATGTACAGGGGCTGTCAAATAGATTTTTAGGGCACTTGTCCAAGGGCAAGTACATGGTCAAAATTGACTTGCCCTACCTGAATTTTGGCTTGCCCTACCATAAATTAATTCTGTATACATGTATACAGATATTTTTCAAAAAAAAGAGGAAGACAAATGCAGAGTAAATCATACAAGCCCCTATGCCCAGCTTTAAATTTATGGCCTACAAATATAATTCTATTTTTGATAAGTCACTTGCCCACGGGCAAGTGGTTGATAAAATTTCACTTGCCCACCCCTAAAATTCACTAGCCCCAGGCGTCGGGCAATGGGATATGTCATCCCCTGATGTAATACTTTTAAGTGCCTATGTTACAGTGTAAGTAACAAAATATATAAATTATAATTTTATTATTATAGATAGAGAAAAAGAAATGCCAGAGAGAAGTGGAGCTGGCCCACAGTCGGTATTTGAAACAGAATGTTGTGGATTCCCAGGAGATGGGGCATGCCAGTTTTGTGGTGGGAACTTGGTCTAAAAAACATGGTAGGCAAGAAAATTTCAGGTTTGAAAAGTCAGTTTTCCTTGTTAGATTTTAACAAGTAATTTCAGGAGAAAGATAGATTGCTCATGAAATTTTCATTCTAACGTACGTACTTTTATCATAAATTAAGAATATTACATATGTAACAGAATTAATAACATTTTTTTAACATAAGTAATGGACAAATAAGGTATAGCATAAATTTGGTGATTTGCATCACTGTACACTCCTTAAGTAATGTGAAGTGAAGTGTAAACATTTTTATTACATGAATTGCTTACAAAAAGAATGAATTTGTAAATAAGTAAAATTACCTAAACTCTATCAAAAATTTAACAATCTTTAAATCATTTCCTTAAATTTGCATATATGCATTTGTTACCATGATTACAGATTGTGTCATTTATATCCTAATTAGAAAAAAACCTGAATATTAAGGGAAAAAAATCTATGTTTCAAAAATTCAATTGTTACAATTTACCATAAATGAATTAAGCAATGCAACATTTAGAGGTAGCATTGGCAATGTACAGTCTATAATACCAGGTACCTTCCCATTCTCTTTTAATCTAGGAGACATAGAAAAGAAATGGAAAATTAAAGACAAGAGGGAAAAGGAAAGAATTGATGCCCGGTTTTCTCCTTATAGAAGTTCACCTTCCAATCCCAGGAGGCAAAGTACCATACAGAAAAAAAGAACTGGTACTCAATCACAAAACTTGGTGGAAAATCACAGGCAGCAAACACCAGCATCAAGCTCCTCTTCAGCAGTAATTTCATTGGATGACAGCCTGGAGGAAGTGAAGATGATTGGACGGGATGAACATATAATCTGTCCTGTTCTATATTGTGAAGTAAAGTTCACTTCCCAAAATAAACTGGAGCAACATATGAGAGACTTTGATCATTCTCCCATTAATCCTTGCTCAGAGAATCTAGATGGAACATTGACAGGAATAAAGGAATACACTTGTACTAACTGTGGTGCTTCCTTCGAGGTAAGTGTAATATTTCAATATATAGTGTAAAAGTTCACAGTAAGGTTAATAATCTATTCCCTTGATTGATGAATATATGTTTTTATTAAAATTGATGAGTCATTTAATGCTTTAACTTTTCATTTTTATAAAAGTCTCATGATGTTCCAGTAAGAAATCCTGGAAATTTCTATTTTATAACCTTTTCTTTGTAATCAAGAATAAAATTCTTTTTTGATTTAATTGCCTGAGAGTAACAATGGTTGATAGCAAGTAAAAATTGAATAATGGGTGAAAAAAGTAAAATATGAGGAGTATAGATTCATTACAAAGTGCAATAAAGTTTACAGCAAGTGTGTCAAGATCGTCACGTGTCGTACATTTTAATTTCTGGATACAAGATTAAATATCAAATACAAAAAAGAACCCAATAATAATTCTGTGAGGTTGATGACATACCCACCCCAGGTTAAACTTGCTACAGCTTTTTATACCTAAAAAAAAGTATGAAGTTGGCACTATCCAAGGTAATTTGGCAGCAACTGAAAATGCTTAAATGAGGAGTCTTAACAACAAGTCACATGTTAAGTACAATTTACAAGACAGACAGACTTTGTATTCCTTTGGAATAAATAATCTTGTTGTCGATCTATGCACCTAAATATAGCTAATCCCTATTGCAGTTCTCTCTGTAATTAGCCATTATTCAGATGGATTAGACGAGAGATTTGACAGGTTGTTTATTTCCCATTCACAAGTCCAATGTTAGGATTTAAACCATAGAGGAATAAGATTAATTCATATAAATCCTATAATCCGTTTTAGTTTGACATTGAATTCCCTTGCAACATCAATGGTGAAAAATGAGCACATGTACAATGTACTGTAGGATTTATTGACTTAATGTTACACTTGTGTTGTTATGCAAATTGATGTATATCCATTGCATAAAAAATTTCATAAAAAGGGGTCAAGGCAACAAAATGTACGAAAAGGATTATGAGTTACTAAATTTTAATAATGCAAAGTTTAAAAATGAGGTTGGAAGTTCAGCACTTTAGATTTAAATTTAAAATCTTTTACCTATATCCCATGTGAAGGTTTATAAATACATGTATTTAAAACATTTTAATATTTTTTTCTCATTCTACTTGAGTTAGAGATTAAGTTAAAAATAGATTTTTTTTAATTTATTGCAATTAAATACCTGGCCGCAGCAATTGCTGAAAATCATGATTTCGTATACTTTGTGATGATCTGTAATTAAAATGATAACATTTCAGAGCCGGGAGGGGTGGGATAATCACCATGATGTGGAGGGACCCTGCTCCTCCCCCAAACTCCTGACAGTGACCGGGTATCTCTGTCCCAGAACTCTCAGTATCTTCGCCTCCAAGGAAAAGTGTGCAGCCAGCATCCAAAGAGGAACTTCAGACATTAAATTCCCATTTAAGGGTATGGGACAATTTTTTTTAAAAAATCTGTATTTCAAAAAGTTTATTAGATTCAGTTGTGTAGTATTTTTCAAATACAGTTAAACCTTGTCATCTGGAACTCGAAGGCACCTTGAAAAAAAATTCAAGATATCCAAAGATCTGAGATATCAAGGGTAATAAAATACTTAAAGAATTAGTATTTGGGATATCCACATAACTCTGATAAATCCACTGTATTCGAGATATTAGTGTTTTAGATACCAAAATTCTGTATGTTTGGTTCTGATTTACCACAATGCAATGCATTTATTTTTGTAGGTGATGATGCAGTGACTTGTGGTTCAGTTAAACCATGCCCAGTTTCCCAGATCTTCATTGACGACTTCACGACAAGATGTAAGTCTTGTCCATTCAGCATCTCCTGTATGGATTGTGGAGTGGAGATTTCTAATCATGAAAGTCTTCAGAACCATTTTACACTGACAGACCAATCTCATATACTCACTACCACAACTGTTTTTTCAAAGGTAACTTGAATTTGTAAATTTGATACATGGGAGACAACCCTAGCTCTCATATTTTGATTTTTAAGGAAAATAACCATATTTTTTTTCTCCCACAAGGTTTTAAAATAGGAGTTCAATTTTGTTTGTTGGTGTAAGCTAAAGGGTTTTTTGCAAATATCTACCATAATCCAATATTGAAAAGTTTTATATGATCCTCATCTACTGCAAACAGAATGATGTTTTGTATTCATTTAGATTTTTTTTTTCATTTGTAGGAGGAAGTATTTTCAGAGTATATTACAGAATACTCCTCAAACTTTACCAACTTGCCAAAACCTGAAAATGCAGAATCCAAAATGAGAAAAGATACTTTTTCTAACTTTGTAAAATTTTTGTGCCATCTTTTGGAGAAGAACTTGTAAATCAAGGGATTATTGACATATAAAGACGTCATGTTGAACATGACTTTCTACATGTATATAAATTCAGAAGCAAGTGGTTTTTTCTAATTTGTTTGAATTTTTTCATTCCTCTTTTTCTTTCCATTACAAGATTAAAGACATTAATCTTACTCTGTCTTTGTTCACTGTATGCATACCCAAAATACATTTATTTCCATTGGATTTTTTTTTATTCAAAGGTTATTTCAGAGAAAATGTTCCAAGATATTTATGCCATTTTAAATCTGTAAGGAAAGCATCTTATGCCTGGAAATTTATACAGATGTACACTTCTATAAAATATTGACTTTGTACATATCAAAAAATTGCAAGAAAAATGTAAGGCTGACTAACAAAACGGAAAAACCATTTTGAGGTTTATTCTCTTTTGTTAAAATACCCTCCGAGTTGCCTTGAGTTACTAAGAGGACCCCCCCATCTTCAATAAGGAAAAGTACCCCCATTTAAACTTTCCTCATCCTACCAGGCTGTGCGATAAAAAGGTTTTTTCCTCCCCACTTTTTTTTCAGTCTACTCAGATTGCTGAAAAACTCCAATACCTTTTTGGTATGGTATGAAGTTTGTGATAAAAAAAAAAACACTTACTAGGCATTATGCATTAAATTCAACAAGTATACTTTTATATGTTCAATATTGCATTGTTAACATTAAGATAGGTTAATCTCTGGTAAAGATTCTGGGATTGTTGACATTCCCTCAGAAGAAGATGCCGGGGTAGAGGGGCGACTCGAGGAGGGGCGATTCTCCAGCAGTCTTTGGTTATAAAGGGGATCATTGTCCACTGGAACAGACGCGGGTCTATAGTTTTTACAAATAATTTGTGGAAGACATTTGCTGAGTACATACACATACTTAAATGGTGTCATTTTCTTCATATTCAAAGTCTGAAGTTCTTTCTTTGGCACATCAAAGTTTTGAATGATATTCACAGTATTGATGAATTTCGACTCTTGTCCGATGACATATGACGTCATCGGACGCCCCTCCTCGTTATTGAACGTAGAGCGAGAGGAATCGGAAGCAGACGAGTTCCGGCGATATCTCACAAGATCCCCGAAGACAATCTGTTTCCCTGAACTAATGTCTATATATTTAACGTTCGTCGTTTGCGATTTCTTTTGAACATATTTCTGTTTGAGAATACCTTTCAATGACTTGTCTACAATCATTTCAGACGTGCACTGTTGTTTCCAACCTTTATCCTTGCCGTTTGCATATTTTGTACGATTCAATTTATCGCTGTAATTTTTATGCTGTCTTGAAGAGACAGGGGGACTATCTAGGAGTTTGTTGTCCAGTAGACCGTTGTCATTTTTCAGTTGAGATACACCACACCTAGCAGAATCCATTTTGTCTGGAGGTGGATGAGAGATAATCTTTGCAGTGCTGAAAAATCCAGCTTGGGTCATTTTTCGAACTTTCGACCAGTGCGTAGAGTCTTTGACATTGGACGGACTCCGGGATGACGTTTGATTACGTCTGTTTTCACCGGAGAACGATTGTCCTTTGCCTTTTTTGCTGTTTTCTGCATCCTTAACATTCTTTGAAACATTGACTGTCGTCTGCTTAGTAAAGAAGCGGTCCTTAGTCATGTCTCGGATTTTGGACCAGTGTCTATTGTCCTGTTTACTGAGATTGTCTTCTTCGTTGGATCTGGGCCTACAGGAAAAGCTCCTTTGGATGACTTTGGCCTCCACATCACCGCCTTGCCTGGGTGTCTTCAGCTTTGCAGACGACAGCGGTAATGTCGGAATCGGTGTAGTTCCAGGACGACTCATTTTGATTTAGATTCACTTGAATATAGATCCACTTTTGCTACAGCATTTCTTAGATTGTGTTCAAGACTACAGGTACATATAAATGAATCAGGGTGGACCATGCAGACCTTTTTATTAATTTTTTGGATTAATATGATCCTCTTGAAGGATTAACAATTACATGCAGAATTGCTTAATTCCCTGGGATTATGGAGTTACGGATTTAAAGCGCTATTTGTAGTCTAGGCCTTTTTGTGCAGAACAATGTCAAACACGAGCCAGTGTCCATGCCTTTGATTAGGAAAGGATTAAGGAAAAACTTTGTTTTAACACCCTTTTACCTTGATGGAATAAGTACCCGCTTTATAGGATGGGTTAAATTAAAAGGTTTTAGTTAATGAAAAGAGACGAATCATTTTAATATATGATTTTATCCTGTTAAATACTTTTCATTTTAATAATATTTTTGTTTGTTCTTTGGAATTTCTTATGCGTAATTTATTCATTAAGAATGTTCAAAGCGACTTTAATACATTCATAGCTGGGATATGCAAACAGGTGCGTGTACAGATCAATATGCCTAAAAGTTTAGACCTTTCCTTGGAATGGTGCTTGATCTCGACAGAACATTGCAATTTTAATTGGACTTATACGTTTTGAACACTACGTATATATTCAGTATTGAAACTATATATAATTTATATATCTATAGAAAAAAAAAATAATAAAACACAAGTCCTAACTAATCAGACCGAGTAAGTAGAAAAAAATGTATATGCTTCAAAGCATGAAAAGGGTAGAAGTAAAATAGAAATCTGCATGAAGTAAAAAAGAGAATTCTTTTTTTCACCGTACAATGTCCTATTTATATCCCTTGCACTTCGTTAGTTGTTGCAAGGGATCGTGGAACAAGACTACGTACAAATGCAGGTTCTGTATTATTTCTCGTGGAACAAGATGTTTAATATTTTTTCATAATGGGAGCGGAGAGGACCGAAAAGCTTCGGCTAGCGAAGATGACGTTTTTCATCAGATATGTAATTGCAAATTTGAAGTTTTCTAAGTCTAATTTAGTGAGTTTTTAAATTGTAAATTTTGAGTTTTCTGAAGTTTGGAGTTTTTTAAATTGTTAATTTTGAGTTTTCTGTGTGATTTGTGAAGTTTGGATAATTCTATTTTTTTTCAAATTTAATTAAGTTTGATAAATATAATAAAGCAGTACACGTACTTGAAATCAACCTATAGTATGTTTTAACATTCTATAATGACCATCAATTTCAACCGTATATTTTGATTAATGTAAAAAGCCCATCCGATGACTGATTTTAGAGTTTAGTGCTAGCTCCATTATGACGTCATAATTGATTTCGACTTAATTTTTCCCGTACTTTTCGTCAGTAATAGATTTGCGTAGAAAATGAAGAATTTTCATGGCATTCAAAATTATGTCAAAAGTAATCCGGTTATCTATGCTCATGTTAATATCATTTTAAAGCTACCTATGTTCGTGATAATATCATTTTAAAGATAAGTTCAAGAAGATATGAAAAACCGTTTTCTGAGAGACTGTTCCTTTATCTGAAATTGAGAAAAAAAACTCCCATATTTATAAAAAAAAAATTTTTTTCTTTTTAAATTCAAAATGGCATAATCTATTTTCATTGAGTTTACCTAAAACTGAAGTCCTCGATACATCTTATTTTACCAAGCTATATTTAAGTAAAGGATCAGTAGAAGAATTTGTTTCTCAATTTTGAGGAATCTGTAGGCACCTGTCATTTAGTTTTTATACTTCTAGAATTTTTATATTCTATATTAATCCCCTTCCAAAATAAAATACGTATATTGGGTTGGAAGAATCCTTTTCTTTTGGGGAGTGGATCAGATAGTCAATAATTGTTTTACTTAAAAAAACCCATTACCACCCCCACCCCCCTCCATAACCCAGAAACTAAGTAGAACTTTATAAATATACTAAAAGGTATAATTTTTTAAAAATCTATAACGGAGGAGTGGGAGGGGTGTTGCGACTTTGTAAAATCATACATGATTTATTCACATACATATGGGCCATTTTCAAAAAAAGTCTATTTTTTAAATGACATATTTTTGAAAAATGAAAGTGGTTTTACTATGATTTTTTCAACTTTATTTGAATAATATAGTAATAAACTACTAAAATCCACTGCATTGCATAAAAGAAAATATTTCTTTTAAAAAATATTGACATTTTATCTTAGTCATTTAAATTTTAATGTCCTTCCTGTTACTTTCATAAAAAGAGCTGTAAAACTCTATTTCAAAATTTTTATCTAATAATCTTTTGTATATCGTCAAAAAATGAAAAAAAATATCATTGAATGCCAAGATTGTTTGACATTCATCTTATATATGAGCGTTTAAAAGCATGTCAAACTACCATATACCAAACAGAAGCAAAATCTATGGGTTTTTCTTCATGAAAAGCCTTATTGGGGAATGTTTATATGCTATAGTTGAAAAAACATTCTTGTACATTATTTTTGTGATTAGAATAAACAGTTACAGAAAGTTATTTGAACAGGTGCTCTTCCAAAGCAATTTAAACTAGGAAAATATACTGGTAACAGTAAGGACTCAGGTAACAGGAAGGACAAAACAGTAATAGGATGGACAAAACAGTGTAACAGGATGGACAATGAAATCTGCATTTGAAATAAAAATTGACTTTTTTTAACTTTATTGGTTAGGAAAAGAGGAATAAATGTAGAATAAAAACATGATTTTGTCAAATCTGGCAAATTCGAGACAATAAAAGACATTTATGTCCATCCTGTTACGAAATTTAATTGTAAAGTGCTAATAAAATATTTATCACTTCAATTTTTGTTTATTAAAGGTACTCTATGCTGTTGCAAAACTAAGAATTTTTCATAATTTTAAGAAAAAGAAATGATAAAACTTAAATCGGTATATAAATACCAGGATAATTTGTCCCTCCTGTTACAATTTCTGTCCATTCTGTTACAAGAGTGCATGTTAAAGTAGAAATGGCACTATTTGAAGCACTAACATATTTCAATATGATTTACGAAGTTTTTTAACGTGTTATTAAACTTATATTACTTAGAAAAATAAAAGTAATTGTTTTTATTGTTAAAACTCAAGATATGAAGTCCAGTTTTCCTTACTGTTACCATATTAATGGTAACAGAAATGACAGTAACAGGATGGACATTATTCACATAAATCACCCGTTATTTAGTATAACGTACTCTTTTTGCATCATCGAGACATTGAAACAATTTCTTTGTAGCTTAGTTAATCTAATTGTTTTAGCAGAATAAACAATTTAAAGAGTACTTGCATATTAAGAAGGTAACAGATAGGACGTATTTTAATTATACTCTACCAATAAGACAAACGTATCGACCTTTGAACCCTTTCTTTACTCACTTTAAAATCATGGCGCGCATAAACTTGAGACAACAGAAAATGATGATATATTGTGGATCATGAAAACAGTTCCTAGGAAAGTGAGATAACTTTTATTTTAACATTTTCTTTTTGGTAACAGGAATGACATAAACTGGAGGGACATGTCACTTCCTGAATGTTAAATGCACAATACTAGTATTTAGTGGGCATCATAAGTAAAACAATCATATTAAATTAATCTGTAAATAAATTCAATTAATATGAGGTGCAAAATTTGTACATATCTTCACATGGTAATATTTTCCCTATCATTTAAATAAGCACGTTATAAAATTTTTGTTAATGTGACATGGTTTTACTGTTAAATTTTACTCGGAATGCATAGAATATTTTTTATAAAACACCTGGGAGATGATCATAAAATAAATTTTAAGCTGTATGACCATGTATATTAACCAACGGGAAAAAAACTTTCACTCTAAAAATTTTTTTTCCTATTTTTCTGATCAAAAGACAAAAAAGTAGACTTTTTTTGAAAATGACCCATATGTATGGAATTAAATGTTTAAAAAATAATTTTGACGTAATCGATATTCCATAGAAACCCCCCTCTTTGTTCTAAATATATCTTGTTCATGCGCTGTGCGAGATAGTTCGAGAAAATCGTAGAAGAGTCACCTTGGTATATAAGCTGCATCGTGGCGACGCAGTGAATTTTCGCATCAATTTATTAAGATGAGTCTAGCCATTATTTCAAGAGTTTGTCCCAGGGTCAGCCGAGGTGTCCAGGCTTTGGCCTGTAGAGGATTTGCTGACCGAAATATCCCAGTTCACCAACACAGTGCTAAGGACCACCAGCGCACAGCCCTAGAACCATGGAACGATTTTGTCCTGCCATCCAGAATTTTACCCGAGTCCTTCGCTAATCGTTTCCGAGATGTAGAGAAGATGATGCGAGACATGGAGAATTATCTGGAACATAAATATTTGTCTTTCCCAGCAAGAGGAGAGGAATCAAAGGTAGGCTAGATCTTTATTTCTCAATTTTTTGCTCAATTTGCTTGCATTTTCTATAATATGCTATAAATGTATCTGAAAAATTATATTTGGCACCTTTTAGTTCGTTCTAAGCACGCTGCAATTTTTAAAGCTTGCAAAAATACACAAATTTGTTGAATATAAGATTGAAGGCCTTTGACCTTAAATGACCCGGTTCGATCCACAAAGCGTAAACATGAAATTGAATTGCTTCCCTTTACATTTACAACTAAAGGTCGTGTAAGGTAAACAAGTTACTATAAATAAAACAAAACTGTGTTAGGGACAGGTGGCTTGTTCATTCAAGTCAAAAATTCAGAATCGGGATTGCTTTGAGTTTTAATCACAAAATATGTGTGTATTACTGAACAAACAGAATTGTTGCTACCCCCCCCCCCCCCCAACTGGATTTAATATCCATAGGCCTATAACCTACTAACCAGTGTATTTGTCGATTTTTCATATCTAAAGTAAATAAGCTAACAGACGCTTTACCCAAACTGGTTTGGTAATACACACAGTTGACATTCATGTTATATGTCATGTATACATGTAGAAGTATTTTGCATTTTTAAAAAAAAACCTATTTTCTTTTTGTCAGGTTGAAATCAGTGATAAAAAACTCAAGATAAAGTTGAATGTTCATCAATTCAAACCTGAAGAAATAAACGTGAAAATCCAGGACAACAAATTGACCATAACTGGAAAGCATGAGAAGAAGTCGGAGGAGGGACACAGTTATTTCGCTCAGGAGTTCACACAACAATACACCATACCACAGGTATTGAAAAAAAATTAATGCATAAATTGCATCTGGTAAAAAATTGCCATGTGCTTGAAAAATTTTCAGATCTAAGAATTTCCTTTCCTTTTCTATTGAAAGCATTGATATGAACTTGGTTGGACATTTTTGCATTGAAAGGGTTATAAACTGCTCTTAAAAGCCCCATTTAAATGTGATCAATAATCAATATATTAAAAGTGTTCTATTGCCAGAGATTTCTTTTTGTTGAAGATGGGAAATAGCCTGGTACATTTGTAATATGTAGATGTTCAAAATAATATTAACATGTTTTTAAACAGCGAGTTGAAATATTATAATATTTTTTAAAAACAGGGAATTGACTCTGACAGTATCATCTCAACTTTCTCTGATGAGGGTGTGCTGGTGATCCAAGGAAAAGTGAAGGGAGGCGGATCACAAGAAATTCCCATTGACAGGAAGTAAACCGTAGATTGGGAAAAGGACAAAATCTCTACGCAGTGATAGGATGCAAAACATTATGACCAAGGGACTATTTTTTCACGATCCCTCCAGGCAAATAGCTGGTTAAAAATTTTAACAAGTGTTGCGCTGTATATTTTGTTTTGTGATAAATTTTCAATAAAATTGAAAGTAGTGATGTAAATTTTGTTTACTGATTTAGTTTTTGAAAAGAAAAAAAAACGTTTTGGATGATGCTCAGAATTGTCAATTGTTTGACATCTGTTCATATACGAGAACATTTCATAGTAAATTCAGGATATGCATTGAAAAAACAAATTCTTGTGATATTTGTACAGATTAATGTTTCAAATTATTAACTAGTGTGATTAATTAAGTGGTTTGAACGTGATAGTACCTATTTTTATTCTAGTGTGTCGAGCGATAACAAATCTTTGAAAATGGATACAGTCAAAGAATTTCAGCAAAAGGTGCATTGTTATGGCACAATATTTTTTGGGCACTTTAGGGGAGAATTTCACCACTTTCTAGCATCGGTCAATCAACTACTTTTCATTCCTTAATTCTAGACATTCTGTATCCAGTATGTATATTTTATCCATCTCAATCATTTATTATAGTTGTCAATACAGGCACGAAACTTGATTGAAGTGAATTTTCAGCAACCTAACATATAATTTTCATCAAGAGAGTTTATCACTTGTAGTGATGACTATAAAGCGTACGTAGATGGATAAATTATACAGATTAGTTAAATAATGTGCCTAGAATTAGGGAGTGAAAGGTAGTTAATTGGGCGATGCTGGAAAGTGAAGAAATTCTCCCCAAAAGCGCGCAAAAAATATTACGGGATCTGTAGCGTTATGGTCATAACTACTTTAGAGCTACTATAACATATATAAGTATTCACAGGAGTTGGTATACCTATCAATTTTTTTCGAAATTTTCAGTAAATAAAAAAAGTAATACCTATAATAGTAACGTTATTATTGTAGGTATTACATATTTTTTTTTATTACTGAAAATTTCGGTAAAATTGATAGGTACGCTAACTCCTGTGATATATTATTCATTTGCTTGTACAAATAAAATATTGCACTTTGTGGTAACGCATGAAAGTGAACATAACTCAGGCAACGATTAAACCGTTTTGAAAGTGACGATACAAGGAAAAATACAATCCCTGCCTATTCTAAAACTGGCGATTGCTATGCCAGGAGGGGGATCATTTCATCTTTCTTTTTGGAACACTTTCAGCTTCATATTCCGGATCCCCACTAGCTGCAGATCTGTAGATCTCTCAAAAAATAATTTGACAGACCAGAGAGCTACAGTGCCACTGTTGAAAAAACTGTATATTTATTGCGCACAAAAGTGCGCTGTTCATCGATTTATTTCTCAATGTTTTCAAAACTATAATCTCAAATTATTACTAACCGTGTCTTCCAAGCATAATCTTGCACTGTTTCCACAACAAAACATACCTTATAAACGTTGTTTAAAGCCCTCTTGACCCCGAATCAAGATCATCGAAAATTTCATCTGTTGATACTGTCATTTTGGTTTGTAAGATAATTCGACCTAATTAACCCACTTCGTGTAGGTCTATCAAAACATTTTTCGGAGAGCTACAGTTCTGCAGCTAGATCCCCACATACCCCCTGGTTTTCAATGTTATACTATACTCCATATGTGGTATTTGTATGTCAAAATAAATTTTAAAAAAACAAATTTGGAAAAAAAGCAAGCAACAAGTAATTGAGTTGGGATCAGGTGGCACGGAGGAGTGAACATCCCCCACCAGAACTAATATGTACCTCTTGTTATATCATGGGCATTAAAAATTACCAAGCAGACTTAAGTTTTTGACTTGCCGAATTAAAACAGAATGGTGTAAGTAATCTAATATGATTATATGTTCGGAATAGAAAACTTAAAAGTTCAAGGGTATAATCGGTATGTGATGCAATATACCGGTACCTGAAAGATATAGCTATAACCTAAAATAATCAATTCTTAGCTTTTTTCAAGGATTTTCACAGTATATTTGGTAGATTTGTAACATCCTGATGATATAATTGAGTAGGATATAACAATGCAGTAAATACCAAATTGACGGAATCGGCATATAAACATTTTACTGCAAAAATATCTAAGGTATGCATTGAAATAGAAATCTAAATATACCTGTACTGTAAAACAATTTACATCAAAAAAGAAAAAAAAGTTGCACAAAAAATTCCAAACTCAATGCCTTTTTTATAGTATCGGATGTGTTTGATTGACAGGGGATGCTTACTCCTCAATAGCACTTGATCCAACCTCTGATCTTTTTTATAAGTCTAATGTTTGCTCTTCTCCTGATTGTATTTTTTGAATGGACTATGAGCTCGAATACTGTTCGAATCGTTATCTCAAATTTTACTCAAATGTAATGTAATTGACATTGTAGAATTCCACTTTATTATTTTAAGTTTTTTTAAAGACTTTATTTAAACATTGAGTTATCTACAAATTTTTCCGTTTTTCTGATCATTACAAGGAGCACACGACAGTTTTGACCGGTCGACAAGGAATTCTTACTCATCCATTGTACCTGATCCTACTTCTGATATGTTTAGGGGCCCGTGTTTGCTTCGTTACTGGTTTATATTTCAAAATTGACCTTTGATTTATTTATTTATTTTTTTTTTACTGCAAACATGTATTTCATTTGGGTGACTAGTAAATCAGTGGTCCCGGGTTCGATTCTAAGTCCAAGCCATACCTTTCCTTTCCTGTTACATTTGGTGCACTGATCTGGATTGTGGAATGTTGATAGGAGTTTTCGGCCTTAGAGGTTAAAATATGGAAATAATGAATATTGATCAATGTGTCATTTATGCAGCAAACAAAAAGTAAAGAAAGAAGTGGGATCGGGTACCTATTTAAACAAGATGTGTTTGTGAAACACTATGCGCCCGGCGTCAACAGAGTTCGAAAAAGCTATTTTTAGCATATAGGTCACAGTCAAGGCCACAAGGTCATTGATCTTGATGTCATTTGAAAGAACTTTATTAGAGGAGTATGCATACCAAATATGAAGTCTCTATTCTTATGGTTCAAAAGTTTTGGTGAAGGTTAAAGTTGACAACAGATAGACAGACAAACAGACAGGACAAAAACAATATTCACCCCGGATCTATTGATCTGGGCACATAAAAAGCATCCTGACGACAGAACACAAACACCACTAGCCCTATGTATTGATCAGTATGTATTTTTTGAAAATGCTTCAAAGGTGATTGTCAGACTTTTATTCCATTAATTGGGGATAGCTAATGGATTTTGGTGTATTTCTTTACATAAAATTTTTGGTTGCAAAGTGGTGCAGTGATAAGAACATCTGCTCTAAGAGTCGCGTAGTAAATAGTTGTTCCTAACGTCACAGGTTCGAATCTCACTGTGGGACATAACAAGAGACCCAGGGTCCACATCGCTCACCTGAGCACATCGGTTTGGAGAATTGAAAAGTTTACTGAGGGGGTTGGGTGGGGGTGGGGGAGGGGGATTGAACTCTAATACTACTTGAGAATGCTTCCATATCAATTCTGCATATAACTTTGAACAAGAAAGTTCTTGAGAAAAAGGTTTTTATAGATTTCTTTAACAATTTGTTTGTATGTACCTTTATTACTTTGTAATAATTTGAATTTGACTCCCCATCATTTCCCTCCCTACCCCAAAGGGTATCAATGTTCTGAACAAATAAATTTAATGCAAATCTTCAATACATGAGGATGCTTACATGTCAATGTGACATAGCCTTTCTGTTATTGAGATTTTTCCATTTATTTTCCTATGTAAAACTCTGAACCACCATTGAGACCCTTCCCTATACCCATGGAGGTTATGATGTGAACAAATTTAATTCTATATTTAATACCTGAGGATGGTTCCATATAAATATTACTAATATAGCTTTGCTATTCTTTAGAAAAATATTTTTATAAATTTATTTTAATGTAAAACTTGGATCCCCTATTGTGGCCCCACCCTATCCCTAGGAGGTTATGATTTGAACAAACAAGAATCTACAGTATCTTAAGATGCTTCCATAAAAATATCACTAATCATGGCTTTGCAGTTCTTGTGAAAATTTTTAAAGATTTCCCTCTATATTCCTAAGTAAAAACTTTGATCAGCAATTGTGGCCCTATCCTTGGGGGTCGTTATTTGAACAAACTTGAATGTACACTATCTGAGGATGATGCAGCATGTCAGTTTCATTTTTCCTGTCCCAATGGTTCATGAAAGGAAGATTTTTACCAATTTTTCCTATATATTCCTATGTAAAACTTTGATCAGCCATTGTGGCCCCGCCCTACCCCCAAGGGGCCATGATTTGAACAAACTTGAATGTACACTACCTGAGGCTGAGCCTTGAAAAAACTTGAATGTACACTACCTGAGGCTGAGCCTTTGGCTCAGGTGAGCTAAAAATGTTAGAATTTTTTTCGTAAGATTTGTATAGTAACAAATTTTTAAAGATTTAACAAATTAAGTTGCATATGAAAATAATGATTTTGCATTCATTTCAGCAAAACACTGCTAGATTATTGAAGATACCATTTGCTAGAAATTGTTTGATAAGATAATTGATGCATTGTACATACCGTATGAACTGATATTTTACAATGATTTTTAAAAAGTGATCATTTGAGTGTTCATTAAATTAGCATAGCACGCACATTCAGTAATGCATTGTACATATAAACACCAAAACTTCTCCTCTGCTTTTTAAGGGCTTGGAACCTTCTGCTTGAAATAACAATTAATTGTTAATTCAAGCAGGCAGCATTAAAAGTTTTGTGCTTTTTTTCAGTTATTTTCTTTCTATCTCATTTTTTTCTGTTTTTTTTCTCTTTTTCTGTTTTTTTTTTTTTTTTTTGCTTCTTTTTTTCTCTCTTTTTTTTTTTATTTTTTATATTTCACATATATATATATATTTTTCATTTTTTTTTGTTTTGTTTTGTTTTTTTTTTCTTTTTAATTTTTTTGCTTGTTTTTTTTTCTTTCATTCTTTTTTCTTTTTTTTTTCAGCACAAAACTTGCCAATGAGATTAAAATAATTTCACATTTACA
>NW_026922855.1:0-20436 GCF_032062105.1 Saccostrea cuccullata | reverse complement strand
CGCGTTGCACGTTACAATATATCGTCCCTAGGTTGCACGCTCTGAGAGTTGCTTGGGCAGTGAAAATGTTATTTATTCTGGGTTTAACTATATAATATTTCGTCCCTAGGTTCCACGATGTGAAAGTCGCTTGGACAGTTTAGATGTTTTTATTCTGGATCTTGGTTTGACTATTTATCAGTGGAACGGTAAAGGCAGCAACAAAGACGAGAGAATGAAGGTTTGTTAATTATTAACGGACAGAGTATCATTAGAATGTTAATGTTGGGGTCAGATGGGTTTTAACGCGTTTGGCCAGATAGCTCCGCTAGTAGACCACCTGACTGGAGATTCAGGGGCCTGGGTTCAAATGCTGGTCTGGTCCGTCGTAATTTTCTTCTCGCCTGTTATTGACAAGCAAGTTGATGAAACAAGAATATCAACAGTCTCGTTTAAAGTCATCATTTCGTAAATTCTATGGTCGATACAATGACCTTGTCAGCAAATACAATTTATTATTGAATGAAATGCTGACTGACGTTTTTCATACCAATTGTTAGTCCATTATTTATACACTGAATTGACGACGGATTTTTTCTGATTATTTACTGATTATGACAACGAGCACACGGCGGGTGTGACCGGTCGTCAGGGGATGCTCACTCCTCCATTGCACCTGATCCCGCCTCTGATGTTTCGGAGGTCCGTGTTTGCTCTGCTCTTATTTTGTATATTGTTTAATGGACGTTGAGAATGAATACTGTTCGTTATTTCCATATCCTTCCTTACACTTAAATACAAGGTGTACTGTTAGGTTTACATGGATAAAATTTATTTAATTTATTTGAGTTTATGTATTTAGCTCTTCTGAGCTCAAAGAAGTATAATTCTATGGCCATTTGTGAAATATTTTTCTTTTTTTTTTGCAATGTGGACACGTTGGTCTATCTGAAGAATTTTGTCCTTACACTGTGGCCTACTTTTGATATTATGGCTATATTTGAATATATCAGATAAGAAAGGTTTACAATCGTCAAACTATGTCAATTGAAGAATCTTTTTTTTGTGAGAGAATGCTAACAAAGAAGGAGTATGCTAACAAAGAAGTAGGTCATGGTGACCTACTTTTGGAATTCCAAGGTTTTATTCAAAGATTTATGAAATTTTCTCAAAATGTCGCTGGAAAATTACTGAATCATGTAACAATAAAATATCAGTTACAGAGGCTGCCATTTTTACCTCTGGGCACAAAGGAGGCTTTTGGAGATGTATGAATAAGTTTATTTTTAGAATATATGTGTTATGTTTTTTATAAATATTTAGTCAACATGGCGTATTTAGTTTGTTTCTTTATTTTGAATGAGAATAAGAGTTTTTGTTTTTCATACTTCAAGGATATAAAACTCACTGATAATGATATGGAAATAACAAACAGTATTCAATCTCAACGTCCATTAAACAAATATACAAAACAAGAGCAGAGCAAACACGGACCTCCGAAACATCAGAGGTGGGATCAGGTGCCATGGAGGAGTGAGCATCCCCTGCTGACCGGTCACACCCGCCGTGTGCTCATTGTCATAATCAGGAAATAACGGAAAAAATCCGTAGTCAATTCAGTGTATAAATAATGGACTAACAATTGGTATGAAAAACGTCAGTCAGCATTTCATTCAATGATAAATTGTATTTGCTGACAAGGTCATTGTATCGACCATAGAATTTACGAAATGATGACTTTAAACGAGACTGTTGATATTCTTGTTTCATCAACTTGCTTGTCAATAATTTACCTCGTTTAAGAAATTGTTCATACGTAGAGCATGCTCTTGCGTATCGAATCAACTGAGATATAAATACTCCGTATGCAGGTGATGAAGGTATATTGCTGCATAAGTAAGGGAAGTTGACGATAGAAAAGTTAAAGTCATCACGTTTATCATATAGCTTGGTTGTTAGATTACCATTTGTGTCTTTTTCAAGTAAAATATCCAAGTATGAAGCAGATCTGTTGGACTCTGTGGTATCTTTTATCTCAAGCTCACCAGGATATATCGTGTCGACGTAGGAATGGAAATTATCATTATTAATTGACAATACGTCGTCGATATATCTAAATGTCGAGTTGAAGGCCACAGCAAGTGTTTTTTTCTTTTCACGCAAAAGATTTTGCATAAATTCTGCTTCATATGAATATAAAAATAAGTCTGCTAATAACGGAGCGCAATTTGTACCCATGGGAATTCCAATAGATTGTTGGAATACCTGGTCTCCAAAAACCACATAGATATTGTCAATCAGAAACTCAAGCATCTTCTTGATGTCAACTTCAGAGTACTTATGTGTACAATCAGAATCTGTTTTAACAAAATAATTTTTCAAATGACCAATGACGAGGTAAGTAAACTTACGAGTTCCATTTTTGTTGAATAAGCAGCTATCAATGATATCAAAAAGCCTGGATTTTAATTTGTCGTGCGGAATTGTTGTGTATAAAGTTGAAAAGTCGTAAGTTTTTATGCTGTTGATTTTTGTAAAGTCTTGTGATTTCAAATTGTCCAAAAGTTCTTTAGAATTTTTAAGTATCCACATCTGATTTACACCACTTCTTGAATATATAGTTGTACAGTACTCTTGAAGTTTTTCCTTCACTACTGTCAATATTTTAGTGAGAAGTAACGAAAGAGGCTTGGTTGAACATATACTGGAACCTGCAATGTATCTTTGTTTGTAAGGATTCTTATGAAGTTTCGGAATCCAATATATATAAGGTAGTTCAAATTCATTTTGGCTATGTGGAATATTAAAAGTATTCAAAACTGACAGGTGATTTTGAAGAATTTCTTCCTTAGAAAGAGTAGTATATGTATAAGTAGGATTACCACTCGTAGAATTAAATCCAAGTTCTTCTAAAATGCAATTAATATAATGAGCCTTACAAACGAAGACAATGTTGTTACTTGCTTTGTCGGCAGGAACCAGTACGTACTGATCGTGTAATCTATCTAATTCTTTTTTCACTTCTGGTTTATTGAACACAGAAGGATAGATGGTTTTCATTTTGCCCCTCAATCTTTTAATACGTGACTTTAACATGGATCTGATACATTTAATCCATTCTGACAAGGTGTCAATGTCTTCTTTTTCATATCTAGCCCATCGTCTGGCGTAATTTTCAACAGAATCCATAATATTTATGAAATTCTGACGCCAGTTGAAGGATCGGGGTTCCCTATATTTAGGACCTTTTAAAATAAGTGATCTAAGGTCCTCATTACGAACTATATTTACGTCACCTGTAATAACGTGTCCAGCAGGACTATAGTTATAGGGCGAAGAAGAACATGAACACGAAAGGGGATTATTTTTCAGATAGTCGATATCCAGGCCATGTAAAGTATTTTTGTAATTGAAAAGTTTGGAAGTTTGATCATATGTACATAACAAAACCAATTTTTTTTTAACTGTAAACAATTGACAATTGACAATCATATGTTCACACCACATCACTGGGCAATGCAGTATTTGATTGCCCTGAAAGACGAGCGCCGAGGGAAGGCCAAGTCAGAAGTTCTTGAGGAAGAGGGGTTGTCTAAGAGTGTAAGTAAATGTAGATATACAACTTATTTCTCTTCTATAAATAACTCTGTAGTACGTGTCGTTGTGCAGGCCATGCAGTACATCCTTAAACTAAAAGACGAGCGGAACGGGAAAGCCCGTTCAGAAGTTCTGGATGACGGGTTATTATCAAAGGACGTGAGTATAGAGAGATACTAGTAGCCGGGAGATTATATCGCTAGTTCACACCCGGGAAGCTTGTATAGTGGTGTAGTGGCTCAGCACTAATTATTAATATACTAACATGTGTTTATTTCATTAATGTTTTATTTATAATGTTTACAATTTTACAATTTGCACATGTTAATTATTCATTCATACTAATAAGGCCATGCAAAGTTAATTCCTTGGTTCTCAGGCCATTTTTCAAGAAATATGATGAGGGAGAAAGGCATTTTTTTTACTTTTTATAGCCCCCCGAACATGATGAGGCTGCTTTTTTCATTGTACAAAACCTCAAAAAATGATGAGGGAGGTGATTTGTTGTTTTTTATTGATTTAGCAATAAAAAGAGTCAATGAGGCACCCTTAAGAGATGAGGGAGGGCCTGAGAACCAAGTAAATAATTTTTTATGGCCTAAGTGTGTATTTGTATGCAATTTATTTATATACCAGGTAGTTTATTTATTACTCTATTTATCCCACTATTTGATTACTGTAGATTCCTTATTTTTCGAGAGTACTTATTATCGGGAATGTGCTCTTCAACGGTAAATCGCGAGAAAAATAATTCGTGAATGGATGGTTCATCAAGAGATTTTACATAAATTTCAGCATCAGAAAAGTAAAGGGGAGTAATTTTATTTCGCGCGTGGTGCTTCTCGCGAAGTTACGCGATAATTTATTCCATGCGTATATCTAGGAATTTACATTATAACCCCAGTACAGGTTGTAATGCAGGTTATGACTTTAAAGCCTAAAGCTTATGTAGGATGCTTTATTTATAAAGGGAATTTATAAATTGCTACCAGGCCATGATAAGATCAAAAAATTGTTTTGAAATTCCAAATATATAAAAGGATATAGGAAAAATCTTCATATCAAGGATAAACATATTTCAATATAAGTGAGCATACTTGCCTATCAATGTAGATTCAAGCTTGCTAAAAATTTGCCAATTTGGAATCCAAATGGCAAATTAATGAGTTTGTCTTTCAAAAAGAAGAAAATAAGATATACAGTCTGACACAAAGTGGGTCAATTTTTTGCAGGATAGAATTCTGAAGAAAAACTTCTCTTTTACTTTTTGGGACAAACCTCTTTCTTTACATTTATGAATACAGTTTGAGTACATTTTATAGCCTTTACATTTAATACAGAAGAGGAAATAAAAGATAAATTACAAATTAAGGCTTAATAAAAGACTGGCTTTGTATACTGAGTTGATTATTAAACAATGTAGGTCTTTTCTGTAATATTTAAATTATTTTAGCATGGAA
Organism: Saccostrea cuccullata; assembly: GCF_032062105.1. Classification (NCBI taxonomy): domain Eukaryota; kingdom Metazoa; phylum Mollusca; class Bivalvia; order Ostreida; family Ostreidae; genus Saccostrea; species Saccostrea cuccullata. The sequence goes on along the minus strand of NW_026922855.1, from coordinate 15,400 downwards.
ATATTGCTGCATTAGTAATAAAGTAGCATGCTTTTTGTTCTTTGAAAATGTCCATATATTGCAAATACTTACATTTAGAGTAAAATATGATCACAGCAAAGTCCCAGGAAAACCAATTTTCAATTGTTATAAAAGCATTAAGTTATTGTGTTAAGTTATCAATGATTTGAAGACCATGGGGAATAAAAATCACTGTGTTGCAAGTGTCAACTGTTACCATGTTTTTAGTTTAGTTTAGTTTAATGAAGGATATGGAGATAACGAACAAAATTTAATATCAAAGTCCATAAAACAATACAAAACATGAGCAGAGCAAACAATGGCCTGTAAAACATAGAGGTGGGATCAGGTGCCATGGAGGAGTATATATATATATATAATATAATGTATGAGTTTTGCAATATCCTTTCAAGAGAAGATTATGCTCCAATGGCATTTACATTTTGTTTCCATGTAAACAATTGTAAAACAAGTCACAAAATTTGATCAGCAAAATAAAAACAAAATCTTGTCTAATCAATTAATTTTGAAAAAAAAGCATGGAAGCAATAATCTAAAATTTCTTCCTACACTGTTTATTTGCTTTTGGATTCAACTGTTTATTATCATTATTGCGTTACAACTACTAGTTGCTTATAGAGGAAATCCCTTTTAGAGCAAGAGTTTTACCATATCCTTATCCTTTTTACAGCACGAGTTTTACCATGCCCTTATCCCTTTTACAGCACAAGTTTTACCATGCCCTTATCCCTTTTTCAGCACGAGTTTTACCATATCCTTATCCCTTTTACAGCACGAGTTTTACCATATCCTTATCCCTTTTACAGCACGAGTTTTACCATGCCTTGACAGAAGACGATGTTCCAGATGAAGCAGAGAACATGAAGCCGAAAGATTTGACAGTGGAACTCTTCAGGTTGGCTTAAGGGGCATAAAGTGTATTGGGGCACATATAAACAAACATAATCACATATTTTCTCAAAGACAAAGTCTAAGATTCTGAAACACTGATTGAAAATCTTCATCAAATAAATGTATCAGTAATTCAGAATGTTTCATTTTTTCAACGTTTCTTGATAACCTCTAGAGGTAGACAACTGACAATTAAGTCTCCACATTAAAGACATGCACACATCTAGAAATATCTTATGCATGTCTTTGAAGTAGGTTTTCCTGTTACCTAGAACCATAAGTTTTACTTTTTTCTTTATTAATTAAGGTCTTCCGTCTTCAGCGGAAGACCTTCTTGTTATTCTTAGGTTTCTTTTTCACTTTTATTATTAAGGTCTTCCGTCTTCAGCGGAAGACCTTATTGTTTTTCTTAGGTTTATTTTCCACTATTTTTATTATTATTGTTTTTTTTCTTACCGATTTTGTACGCGCGATTTCTCGAGAACGGCTCGATCGAATTTCATGAAACTTTCAGGTCTGATAGAACATCAAAAAATCTAGATATATATTTTTTTATTTTGATGACGTCACTTCCGGTTCGGAGTTTTCTGCAATTTAGTGATTTTTAGAGGGTCATTTTGTCCGGCAGTTTTCTCAAAAAGCACTTAACACAGAAGCCTGAAATTTTCAGTGATGCTAGAGCAACTTTTGGAGATGTGCACTAAGTATATCACAACTACCGGAAGTACGAAGCGCCGACGCTCGCTATGGCCCGAAAATTGTCCTATCAAGAATTTCAAAATTTTAAGCACTTTTTCAACGATAACTTTTTACTTAGAAATATTTTGTTAAAGCATGTAGAACAAAAAAGGTGTAAAATTTTAAGATCTTTCAAATGACATCACATAAAAAGGGCTGGCCCCTTAAATCAGGGGCCTGGAGGGGCCGAAAGTTTTTCCTTTATATCTCAAAAAGTATTGAGAATTTGTGATACGTCAAAGAAGCAAAGTTGTTCAAAATGTCAAGCTTAATCTTTTGGAGTCGTCAAAATACGTCCCGCGTCGTCACTTCCGGCCAAACCGGAAGTAGTCGAAAACGTGTATTTTTGCCATTCTTCACAAGTTTTTGGGTAACATATGTCTCTGGAAGCATAAAAATTAATTTTCCGTCCGTCGACGTCACTTCCGGTCAAACCGGAAGTAGCAAAAATTGCTTATTTTTGCATTTATTAACATAGCTTTCGAGGATTCAAATCATTTTTATACATTATTTCTTATTTTTGTTAAAAATTAAAGCTACTTCCGGTCAAACAGGACGGAAGACCTACTCGTTGCTTTGCAACGAGCTTTGCTCTAGTTATTATTAAGGTCTTCCGTCTTCAGCAGAAGACCTTCTTGTTATTCTTAGGTTTCTTTTTCACTTTTATTATTATTGTTTTTTTTTCTTACCGATTTTGTGCACGCGATTTCTCAAAAACGGCTCGATGGATTTCTATGAAACTTTCAGGACTTATGTTACATCACGTGAACCTTATGCGTTTTTTTCCGTTTTGATGACGTCACTTCCGGTCCGAAGTTATCGGCACTTTAATGGTTTTTTAAGGGTCAGTTTGTCCGCACGATTTCTCCTAAACGGCTTTAGACAGAGACATGATACTTTCAGGTATGGTAGACCTATGTTTGTAGATTTGCGGAATGTATTTCATTTTTATCGGAAGTGCCGTACGTCGGCGCTCGCTATGGCCCGAAAATAGTCCTATCGCAAATTTCAAAATTTTTTACACCTTTTCTACGATATCTTTTTACCTGGAAATATTTTGTTAAAACATATAGAACAAAAGAAGTGTAGAAAATTATAATTTTTAAAATGATATCCCGGAAAAAGGGCTAGCCCCTAAAATTAAGGGCCTAGAGCTAGGGGCCGAAAGGTTTTCCTTTATAACTCAAAAAGTATCAAGAATTTGTAATACGTCAAAGAAGCAAAGTTGTTCAAAATGTCAAGCTCAATCTAACGAAACCATTAAAAAACGTCCGTCGTCGTCACTTCCGGCCAAACCGGAAGAAGTCGTAAAACGCGTATTTTTGCCCTTCTTAACCCGTTTTTGGGTAATATATGTCTCTGGGAGCATAACAATTAATTTTCCGTCCGTCGTCGTCACTTCCGGTCAAACTGGAAGTACAAAAAATGCCTTATTTTAGCATTAATTAACATAAATTAAGATGATTTATACATTTTTGGGCGTTATTATTCACTTTTGTAAAGATGAAAGTTGTTTCCGAATACTTCCGGTCAAACAGGACGGAAGACCTACTCGTTGCTTTGCAACGAGCTTTGCTCTAGTTATTATTCTTTTTTTTCTTACCGATTTTGTGCACGCGATTTCTCGAAAACGGCTCGATGGATTTCAACGAAACTTTCAGGACTTATGTAACATTACTTGAACCTTATGCATTTTTTTCTGTTTTGATGACGTCACTTCCGGTTTGGAAATATTGCCGATTTTATGAATTTTAAAGGGTCAGGTTGTCTCCAGACTTTCTCAATAATGGCTCTAGATAGAAACATGAAACTTTCAGGTATGATAGAGCAAAGTCTATAGATATGCGTAACGTCTTTCGTTTTTACCGGAAGTGCAGTACGTCGGCGCTGGCTATGGCTCGAAAAATGACAAATCGCAAATTTCAAAATTTTTAACACCTTTTCTACGATATCTTTTTATCTGTAAACATTTTGTTTAAACATATAGAACAAAAGAAGTGTAAAATTTCAAGATCTTTCAAATGATATCTTAAAAAAAGGGCTGGCCCTTAAATTTAAGGGCCTAGAGGGGTCGAAATTTTTTCTTTCATAAGTCAAAAAGTATTAAGAATTTGTAAGGGGTCAAAGAAGCAAAGTTGTTCAAAATGTCAAGCTTAATCTACTGGCGTTCTCAAAATACGTCCGGCGTCGTCACTTCCGGCCAAACCGGAAGTAGTTGGAAAACGCGTTTTTTTGCCGTTCTTGACAAGTTTTGTGGTTACATTAGTCTCTGGAAGCATAAAACGTAATTTTTCCGTCCGTCGTCGTCACTTCCGGTCAAACTTTTGTTTTGTCACTTCCGGCACTTCCGGTCAAAACTGGACGGAAGACCTACTCGTTGCTTTGCAACGAGCTTTGCTCTAGTTTTTTTTCTTATTGTTTGAATGGAATACTATTTACTTCAAGAACTTTATAAGACAGGGGATTCTGAAAAAGACGTTGAAATAAAAATAAAAATCACTTGCTCCATCATATAAATTTACACCTTGTTTCATCAAAGTATGACAACATTTTGTTTCCATAGATTGTCTGATGCCTCGGGAAATCTGACATTTAAAGTAGAGAAGAGTGGGTCAGTATCCACGTCTGATTTGGACAGCAAGGTGAGTGAGCGCTGAAGACTGCTGTTTAAAATATTTTCTACTGGGAATTTGACATCAAACATCGAAACTTTCAGATCTGTCTTAGGTCAGACTTGCTTAAAACTCACCATAGTTTGGATGAGTATAACCATGAAATAAATAGATTTCTGTTGACTTATTAACATTAGGATGTGTTTATTGTCAACACCAAGAAAGCTGTCTAAATTCAGCTGAGTGTAACAATGATATAAATATATTTCTGTTGACTTGTTTAACATTAGGATGTGTTTATTGTTGACACCAAGAAAGCTGTCTTCGTCTGGATTGGATTGGAAACCTCTGTTGCTGAGAGAAAGAATGCAATGACTTATGCCCATGTAAGTAGAACTGTATTATTAAGAGTGATAAAAGAAAAAATGCAATGACTTATGCCCATGTAAGTAGAACTGTATTATTAATATAGTGATAAAAGAAGGAATGCAATGACTTATGCCGATGTAAGCAGAACTACTTAAGTTTATGATCAATATGGACAAATGACGCATCTTGATTTACACTTAATTGTCCCAAACAATCTTTTATTAATTAATGTAATGGTGTATTTTATCCAAATTTTTAAGTTTTTCCTTAAAGCAAAACTAGCTATAGATCTTTTATTTGTTATGGTGATGATCATTGCCATGAAAGTTCATTCATAAGATTTTGAGTATTAATAAAGTTACCTTATGTCTGAATTTTCAGAAATATCTACAGAAAACTGACCATCCACTTCTGAGTGTCTCCTGTCTGTTTGAAGGAAAACATGACAGACAGATCAGGATGGCTCTCAGCGTCTAGTTACCCGAGGACAAAGGCCGAGGCTTATCTAATCCATTGATTAATATTTTACACCGAGAGATGACAGTTTCTGATTTGAAAGAAACTTTTATTATGTTGTTTTGATATCAGATATAATCGTAGTTTAAATGTTTTGATGTAGGTTTTAGCAATACATAGTTTTCTATCCAATGAGATGGATTTCTTATCCAAAGATATAGCTATAATTTAGATTTAGCAATATTTTCATTTATACATGTACATACAATTATCAATGTCACTTATATAAAGGGTAGATTATATGGGTTTTGGGGTTTATGATTATTTTTGGAATTCTTTTTCATTCCTTTCTTTTTTTTTTCTAGTTTTATAGTGCTATTTTCTTGTGCAATAATGCTGCATATCGCAGATCATCCTTATATAGAAATAAAAGTTATAGCATTCCATGTACTAGTATTTATATTCATTGAAGCAGTGCACATGTTGTAAATAGGAAATAGACTACCCTCTATAAATAAGTATCCAACAGCCAAAAAAAAGTTTTCATTGATTTTTTCCACAAAAGGCTCATATTTGAGGTAGATTTAAGTAATTTTCAGATATTTTGATATCATATGAATAAAATATGGTAAATATAAATGGAGGGTAGTGTATATACAAAGAGAAAGGCCTGCTAAGAACTGTCATATGACAGTGTAGAGAGAATTGTAGCGTTATGTTTTAATGTTAAAGTTATAGAATTCGATGTTTTATATTTATTGAAGCAGTGCACTGTAGTTATAATAGGAAATTGACATATGTATACAGAGAGAGACCTGCTGAGAACTGGGGTACTACTAAACAGAGAACCCTAGAGAACTCTAGATAACCTTAGAGAACCCTAATGATTTTTAGTTATTTATTGTATGTAAATGAAATATTTCTATTTTATAAAAGTAATTTATCATGCCAAAACAGAATTAAACTGAAAAAATAAATATTTTAACATTTTTTTTGCTTATTTTAACAGATTACTATAATCTCTTAAGACTTCATCATAGCTTTGTAATGAAACAAGAAAGAAATCAATTAATATACTTTAGATCAGAGTAAATTGCTAAGAAATATACATATCATTAAATTTAAATAAAAAATAATGTGAAAAATAATTGAAAAAATACGTGATAAAAATTATTATTTCGATAAACAATGTTTCTTTAAATTCAATCGGGATCGGGATGTCATAAAATATTTCTCAGTCTAATTTGTTACGTTTTTCTGGTAAAAATTTCCACAAAATAACTTTCTAATTGATTTAAAGTATAAAATGTGATTTATTTAATAAAAATCAAACATATTATATATAAAATATATTAAAATTCACCATATAAACCTCAGGTTCTCTAGGGTTCTCTAGAGTTCTCTAAGGTTCTCTGTTTAGTAGGACCGCTTGACCTTCCCGTCATGAAAATAATGTGCAATTTACGACGCAAAATTTTCTGCACAGAATTGGGGATAATCTCTCCATTTTCTAGCATTAGTCAATCAACTAATTCTCTCCATAACTTTATTTGCCTCCCATTTATTTAGACTAATTTCTGTGCTTGCTTGTTGTGTTCTTTTTTGTAGACTGACAGAAAATACAAAACGGTCTGTATAGATGAAAAAGGGACTAGGGTCCGATTCCGGGAGTATAAAATAAAGTTGGTTAACAAATGTTTCTAGATTTAGGGAGGGAAATATGACTGACCAGTATTGGACAGTGGAGAAATTCTCGCCATTATTTCCATTACGGGATCTGTAGCGTTATTATCAAAGACTTAATATAAAACCTTAGCGCTACACTTTTGTAGCTAATGAAAGTGAAAACTGTACTTTAAAAAGAAAAGTTTAAAATTAATTACAGCCAGAAGAAAGATGACGCTGAAAATTCATTCATAGTACACATACAAATAAGAGGCCCATGGCCACATCGCCCACCTGAAAAACTTGGCACATATTCTCAGCCAGAGTTTTCTCTTATATTACTCACTGTTGCCCAACCTACTCCCGGGGCCGTGACAATTTGAGATCTACACTACACTGGAAATATAAAAACTATAGCATCACCTGATCAGAAGTTAAGGTCGAGGTTGACTTCTTTGAAAAGTGGATCAAACTCCAATTTTAAATTCACGAGGTCAAAAATGTTGGCACTCATGATCAAAGAAAGGTCTTTTCTTAAGAAATACACTCAAGAAATATGAACACCCTAGATAAGCTATGGCCAAGGATCAGATTTTTCAAAAGTCGGTTAAACAACAAGGTCAAGAGGTCAAACATATTGGTTCCAAAAGAAGCATGTAAACATGGTAAAGGAAGTACACTTGTGAAATCTGTAAAACTTAACACAAACATTTCAAAAGCTGGAACTACAATTGAGGTTTCTGTAGATAAACGCAGTCAGACTGACTCACAAAAACTAAATGCCTCATGCAAAATGAAGGATATGGGGATGACGAACTGAATTCAATATCAAAGTCCATAAAACAATACAAAATAGGAGCAGAGCAAACACGGACCTCCGAAACATCAGAGGTGGGATTAGGTGCCATGGAGGAGTAGCATCCCCTGCTGACCGGTCACAAAGACCGTGTGCTCATTGTCATGATCAAGAAATAACGGAAAAATCCGTCGTCATTCAGTGTATAGATAATGGACTAACAATTGATATGAAAAACGTCAGTCAGCATTTGACTCAATGATCAATTTTATTTGCTCACAATGTCATGTATCAACCGTAGAACTTTCGAAATGATGACTTTAAACGAGACTGTTAATATTCTTGTTTCATCAATTTGCTTGTCAATAATTTACCTCGTTTTAGAAATTGTTCATGTGTAAAACAACATAGTGCTGATCTCAAAATAGCTAGTACAGTGTATGGTCGACTTGATATTAATAATCAAATCCAATAATTATCCCCCCCTCGAAGAAGGGAGGGCATATTGCTTTGCTGCTGTCGGTCCATTTAGTTTCCGTTCATTTTCTTCACAACCGTTGCACATACTGAAATGAAATTTGTTATACAGCTTTATCAGGTAAATATCTAGATCAAGTTCTATTTTGGGTATGATTGCACCATTTTTTACAGAGTTATGTCCCTTGGACTTAGAAAAATTCCACTTATTTGCAGTTTCCGTTCATTTTCTTTGCAATGGTTGCACATATTGAAATGAAATTTAACATACAGATTTTTTTAGTTGAATATCCAGGTTAAGTTTCTGTTTTGGTTAGGATTGCACCATTTTAGACAGAGTTATTCCCTTTTAGAAAAATTCCAATTTGGGGTGAGGGGTGTATTAGTGTTTTACAAACATCTCTTGTTTATAATTATGTATTATTCTGTAAATGATTGGTACTTAACAGCTGCTTAAGGCGTAACAATTAATTAATTCCTTGAATAAGGATTTACGTACTTAAGGATGACTGCACTTAACGCCGATATTTGGGTCTTTTTCAATCTCTGTTGTCACATTTAAATTTGTTTTTATTTTTGCCTTAAGTCATTTGTTGAAGAGTTTGGTATATTTCCGAATGAAAGGCAATGTCATAAAGGTTATAAACTGTGTTGCAATAAAATAATTCGTTGTTTTCTTAACCCACCTCTCTTCAAATATCGGGAAATTAGATTTATCTGCCCTTGATTGAAGATAAGATTTATAAATATGCATAAGAGGCGGAGCTAATATTGTGTGGAGAGTGTTCTAAAATTAGAATAGTGACTGTATTTGTATTTGGTGCATTCTCTCTCTCTCTCTCTCTCTCTCTCTCTCTCTCTCTCTCTCTCGACATATGTTTGTCAAAAACTATTATTTTTTAAGTTTTCAAATAAAGTATATAACTAATAACAAATAACATGTACCGGTAGAAGAAGCCATTGATAATCAACAGCAATGACTGATGTCAACAATTCGCGTGTTCGAATATATGTGCCGACTAGCTCAGTCGGTAATGCACGGAATCAATAATATTAAGGTCCGGGATCGAGACCCGCTAACAACAGTAAAATTTGTTTTATTTTTCTCTTTTTATAATTTTCTTAATTTCTTTTCCCTACAAATTAGCGTGCTAAGGATGGTATGATTTCATTTTTATTTACTGGATTTTACTTTTGATGTTCATGATAAGCAATGGTTCAAAACATAAAAAATAAATCTCTTTTTTCTTGTAGTCTTTGAACATGCAGAGACATATAATACACTTAAAAATATATAAATATAGTAAAATGAGATAAATATAAGAATAATCTTATAGATATCTAAGAGAAAAAAGAATAGCCCGTGGCTTGATGGGAATAGATTAAAACAGAATTGGACAATCACTATCGCCCAGCAGAACGCGTGTTTCCTTACTCGTCACGTGATGGAATTTTAGTATTCACAGAGTTACCTGGGTATAGAAACCACGTGGTTAATTATAATATTCAACAGGTAATAACGTGGTCAAAATGGCCTGTTTACTATAGAGAATGTGAACACACATAGACACAGTTTTTTCTCTTTTTAACCATGAGCGCATGTTTGTCTATTGATCTCCTTTTAATATGAGCTAATATATATAAATATACAACTACCATTAAAAGGAGAACAATAGACAAACATGCGCTGACTATGTATTAAGCCTGTTAAGGAGGTGGGCGTACTCATTAGCCTATGGAGATTCCTGGATATGCGATGACCCCTCCCTATAAAAACGACTTCGAACTTCGTTAATTCGAACTTTTAATTAACGTAATTACACAAAGTTGCCGTTAAGACATTGGCCATTTCTACCATTAAAAGAAATATGTTCATTCTTAAAATTAATTATGGCGCAATTTCTAAATTTCCTTAAGTGCAGTCATCCTTTATATAAAAGGAAACACAGTTGCAACAGCTTAAATTGATTTCTAGTCTCTATGTGTAAAATATAAAGAGTCAATCCGTAGATAATTATGTCGACTTCATTTTATCGACCGAGAACGATCAACCTAGCTGTAACCGTCAGAAAGGGAGAAAATGTATGGCTGGACCGGAAATCGAACCCTGGGCCCCTGCATCTCCACTGAGTCAGGTGTTCTACCAATTGAGCTATTGAGGCCGTTATCCACTACCCAAACAATTTTTATAAAAAATAAACAAGCATTGTTTCTCGATTTTTCATAGTCAGGTTACACTCATTCCCTGGAACTCGTAAAGAGGTACCGGGATGACTATTTTTCACTATTCGTTTTTTAACTCGCTTGGCTTATGGAGGTACCGGGATGAGTCAATTGCGTTATCCGTTTATTATACTTTCTTGTCATTTTATTTCCAGCGGAACCTTTCCAGACCTGAGCGGCTGACATGGTTGGTTAGTGGAGATGTTACCCAACCTGTATGAAATGCAACCAAGATAGTCAAGATTCAGCTTTCCACTCTTTATTAAATTAAACAATCTATTTTTAATCGTTATGATTACAATAAATAATTTCTTACAATATAGTAAACATTATACTAAACATAATTACCCCAACAAAAAAATACTATAGTTAACTATAGTTAACTATAGTTTACTATAGTTAACTATAGTAAATCAAAGTGTCAAAGTTTTCGTCAAAGTTTTTCAAAGTGTCAAAGTTTTCGCCAAAGTTTTTCAAAGTGTCAAAGTTTTCGTCAAAGTTTTTCAAAGTGTCAAAGTTTTCGCCAAAGTTTTTCAAAGTGTCAAAGTTTTCGCCAAAGTTTTTCAAAGTGTCAAAGTTTTCGCCAAAGTTTTTCAAAAGTGTCAAAGTTTTTGTCAAAGTTTTTCAAAGTGTCAAAGTTATCACTATAGTAAATCAAAGTTTTCAAAGTGTCAAAGTTATCACTATAGTTAACTATAGTAAACTATAGTTAACTATAGTTAACTATAGTATTTTTTTGTTAGGGTAATTCTAATATTTAAAAAATGTAAATTGTAAATAAATTAAGCCATGTGAAAATCTAAATAATTTGACAAAAACCGCGCAAGTCTAGAAAATTATCTCACCTGTATGAAATGCAAACAAGATAGTCAAGATTCAGCTTTCCACTGAAATCCTGTCTATCCCGGCCGTTCATTTCATATACTAGGTTTACGTTTGTAGATTCACATCTCCATATTTGTAACTCCCTTTAAATTTGCTATATTTACTTTCAATTTTAATTTGAATTTTTACTTTATATTATTCTGACCTTGAGTACTTTATAAACTTCTAATGCACTTTTGAAATAATTATCAATCTTTTGCGTAATTTTACGGAAGCGTATTGCTGCCACATGAAAAAAAATATTATAAGTCGTACGTACGACATAATAAGTCGTACGTACGACATAGTAATTAAGTCGTATGTACGAGATACTAAGTCGTACGAACGAGATACTATGTCGTACGTACGACATAATAAGTCGAACGAACGACATAATATTAAGTCGTACGAACGACATAATAAGTCGAGCGTACGACATAATAAGTCGTACGTACGACATACTAAGTCGTACGAACGAGATACAAAGTCGTACGAACGAGATACTATGTCGTACGAACCACATAATGAGTCGTACGTACGACATTATAAGTCGTACGTACGACATAATAAGTCGTACGTACAACATACTAAGTCCTTTGAACGAGATAATAAGTCGTACGTGCGAGATAATAAGTCGAACGTACGAGATACTAAGTCGTTAGTACGAGATACTAAGTCGTTAGTACGACATACTAAGTCGTACGTACGACATAATAAGTCGTACGAAGGAGATACTAAGTCGTACGAACGAGATAATAAGTCTAACGAACGAGATACTATGTCGTACGAACGAGATACTATGTCGTACGTCCGAGATACTAAGTCGTACGTACGACATAATAAGTCGTACGTACGACATGATAAGTCGTACGTACGACATACTAGGTCGTAGGAACGAGATAACATATATTAACCCCTTGTATTCATGTGTACAAGATAATATGTTACTTATACGATATAATATTTAGTTATTCGGATTTCTTTATAATATCATGAATAGACGGGCTTGCCAATAGTTGTGCTTTTGATTGCTAAAACGGAAGAACCTTAATTTCATATACATATTTAACTTCAATCTATTTAACAGTTAAAAAAAGTCAATTTAACATGTAGACTTAGAAGTCCAATCCAAAGCAGCCCCCGTCCACCCCTCAAAGAATCTGATATTTTGATAGGTTTTTATCGAAGGAATATTATCAATAAAGCTTTTCAGTGGGTACCGATGTGGGTGAAAAGTACAAAAATCCCGAAAATGAAAAATATTTCTTTAATCATGTTAATTATATGGTTTATATTTATGTTTTTAAATGTCCTTTTAATTAAAAAAGATCGGATCTTTTGAGACTGACATTCAACATTTTTACAGTGGCCTGGTACGATTCACCTGGTGGCACACGTTTACTTCTCTAAAAACAGGCTTGTGAATGTCAGTTCATTTTCCTCTATAAATGATTTCTTTTTCTTTAGAGATGAACGACATTTATGAGAATGTAGACCAGAACTATTATTCTCGAAAGATTCCACAGTGTAAGCATTCATTGTTTCAGGACATGAATTATTCATTCGTCATCACGATGAAAGAGTCACACACAAACGCACCCCCCCCCCAAAAAAAAAAAAAAAAAAAAAACACAGACACAAAAAACATGAATGCGTTTGATCCTATAGTATCCACCCCCCACCCCCCCCACCCCCACCCCCCCCCCCCCCAAAAAAAAAAATAATAATAATAAAATGCGTGAATAATCTAATACATTTAATCTCGGAAAAGTCGCAGAAGTAGTAAATGATGTGTATGACAGAATATCTTATAGATTTGATTTTAAGAAGATTATTTATCTATTAAACGAACAGGTTTTACGTATATGATCAGCTTGAAAACATGAGGCCGTAACAGAAAGCATGCTATTTAGATTTTAAATGACTTTAAGCAAAGTTGCCACCCTAAAATTAATATATATACATGTACATGAAATGTTTCTTTATCAAACAAATAAGCCGTAAACTATAATTTGATAAGAAAAAAAATTATTTATTTCAGCTGTTAAATTTGATCATTTTCAAATGGAGCTCTTCTTCTAAAGGAGAGCAATATTGTCTAAAATGGCCACGACTCCCCCCCCCCTGCCCTCTTAAGCAGGGTTGCCCTAATAAGAAAACATTGTTTTGGGGAGAAGGGGGGGGGGGGGCTTTTTAAAGTTCAAACTTCTTTCAGTACAATTTTCCCGCATATAATACTACATGTACATTACCCTTATTTCACTTTACTGTATCACAAAGCGGAGGAAGGGGCAACCGGCCTTTCAATGCAAATTTTAAACAATAATATTGCTACGTGCCTGTTTTAGTAATATGGATATCTATACATTTTGTTCTAGTTATCTACAAATTTTCATGAAATTTTATGCAGCTGTTTAAGAATAATTATGCTTATAAAAAATGTAAAGAAATAAAAAAGGACTGATCATGACGGACTAATTGACGTGCCAAAGACATTATACCACTCGCTACTTGTTGTTGTAGAACTTGAAGTAACTTAAAATTTCTCTCTACATTTCTGCAATCCAACAGACAATTCAAGTCAAGCGAATTATCGCCTGCAGAAACGATTATAAAGGGCGAGAAGGTTGATAAAAGAAACATTTTGGTTACAAAATGTGTTTAGAATTAGGGATAGACCAATGCTGGAAAGTGTGAAAATTCTTCCCAAAAGTGCGTTCAAATCTTGCGCCGTAGATTGCACATTATTTGCATTTAATATATGATCAAAGACTAAAATACAAAACCATAAAGCTACAGTTCTGCAGCTACGTTCTGAGTATCTCGTACGTACGACATATTATCTCGTTCGTACAACTTATTATGTCGTACGTACGACTTATCTCGTTCGTACGACTTATTATGTCGAACGTACGACTTCGTATCTCGTTCGTACGACTTATTATGTCGTATGTACGACTTAGTATCTCGTTCGTTTTAAGTGCATATACCGGTATAATAGATGTATGGGTTTTTTTCAAATTTCGAAAATTTCCCGCCAACGAAAATGAAAGTAGCTCTTCAGCAAAAGAAGGGTAATTTCAAACATGTGACTGATTAGGCGCACTTGTTTCATAAGCCGGGTCAAGCCGGTTAATATTCCGGAACCGGGCAAGTCACTTGTTTCAAATATATTTAAGCCGCCGGGCGGTCAGAAAGTAGCCCGGATCGCCCGAAAAATTTCGAGCGGCCAAATAAAAAGCAATATGGCGGAAAACGGAGGTAGAAATGTTCTCGATGGTGAAACATTCGTTTTTTATCATTTGTCGTAGTCTCGGTGTCAATAAACAAACACAACTGAGATAATAAGAGACTTTTACAACATATTTGTTTACATTTGCACAACAATTTTTTTTTTTAATTTTAAAGCTGCTTTCCAGTTCTGTGGGTAACGAGACCCTATATGCTCCAAATTCACAAATTGTACATAGAATGGAACTAGTAAATATTAAAACGAAATATATCCACTAAATCGTTGTTCTCGTGCGTTCAGATAATTTTGATAATTTTTTTTTACAGCAACAGCACCAATACCAGCCAATCCGGCTTATTTTTCACTCGTTTCAGCGACACTAACCGGGTCAATATGCCATGTGATAAAAGTGAACCGGGTCATCGCCCGGCTGTCTGAAACAAGTGCGCCCATTATGAGGAAAATTAGTCTATTAGAAGCGAGATGAAGGAAATGATAAAATGACAGATTCTGGGAAAACGAAAGATTTGTATACGATTAGGGATGTCACGCACGATTTCATCGTCACGGTCCATGGACGCGGAGAGGTTCTCCTCATAGGTAAACAATTATATGAAGTAGAACACGCATCGACAACATGGTTCTTTTGGTTTCTGGTGGAACATAGGGCCTCAAGAACTCACAGCTGTTAACTTATAAGGCTTTTGTACGGCACGGTAAAATTAGTTTGTTAGTGACTCCACACAGAAGTATTTCAGGTTGACTGCCTTGTCATCTATGGCATTGATTAACTTGGTATATATTTTTGTAGCAAAGACATTTAAACAAGTTGGGAACAATTTAGTTAGAATAATCTGACTGTGTCTGGATCAGGACAAAACCACAGCCTCTCACCACAGTCAGAATATGTCCCACATCAGCAATTTTTTTTCCACACATTGGGAAAGGGTTCAATTGAGAAAAATAACATCGAAGAAAAACAAAGAATTTTCTCTTATTTATGCAAATGCAACGTATTTTGTGTTTATTCCAACTTAATTACTTATTACTGCGGAT
>NW_026922854.1:0-21009 GCF_032062105.1 Saccostrea cuccullata | reverse complement strand
TAATTGAGGACATAAAGTCGTATTAATAGCTAGTGTTTCCTCCAAGAGAATGTGGTAAACAAGTAAGAAATTATTACATAAGTAAAGGAATGTATAGATTTATTGATAGAGTTTCCTGTCGGGCAGATGGGACATGTTTATTTTGTCGTTTAAATACACTAATAATGTCAACATTATCATTTAGAAAAAATATTAAGAATGCAATGTACATACATTTACCTTCACCGCCTGTTTACTGGCAGATTAATCAGTATGCAATGAACAGATGAATGTTCGTAAGTCCAACACGGATCATTTAGTTATACTCTCATTCCAATAAACATGATAAACGTCCGACTTCCACTCAAAAATCACATCTTTCAAACTCTATTTCTTTATAGTATTAAGAAAAAAAATCTGTCATTCTTTACGTTTAATATTGTTGTCAATAACTGGAGGGTCGCTGTGACAGTGTACTACCCTACACCCGTTATTGTAAAAACAACATGCCTGCGGATTGGGCAGTTTGGGGTTAGCTAAAGTATCATATCCCCTGTGTTTTTATAAGTTAACACTGTTTTTTACCTATTCAAAGGCTAATTATTATATCTACTAGATCTCTGCATTTCATTTCCTGAGTTTTGCATCACTTTTTCCGACAATTTTTGTTATTATTTCGGAATCCGACATTTTTTATTTTCATTTCCGACATTATTTATTTATTTTTTTTTTTTTTTCATATTTTCGGATTTTTTTTTAAAGATACCTTTATGGCAATTTAAGGTTAACATATATAACAAAAATGGATATTGTAAATATGTATTATATAATAATATTTATTTCAAATCACATTTTTTCGAATCTAATCATTATACATACAGTCTGTATGCAATATTATGTCTTGTTATAAGTAAAGTTCACAATACCTACATCTGCTCCAGGGTAAAAATCAATTAAGTTTCTATGACAGTTAAGCAAAGTCTCTGTGCACTGCATTAATAATATATTTATAGTTATGTCTCTCGGTTTCAATAAAAATCCGAACATTTTATACGACCCCTCCTAAATGTTTTTTTTTTTTAGCAGGGAGGTGGGGGGTGGTGGTACATGTAATTGGGCGTAGTAAAATCACGCTGATACGTGTCAAAAAAATTTAAAGTATTAAGAATACTGATATTGTACATATATATCCCACATTTTTTTCCAGAAAAAAGAGCTCGATTACAAAGACACCCCCAATTTCAGAAGCCTGGCATACTAGAATTTCCCGTTAGCATCTAAGAAACAACCCCGACTTGACTTTCCACCAGAGAAATACCGCTTCAGTACGGATTTTTTCTCCCTTTCCACTGATTTACTAACTATAGGGAGAATTTTTTCAACCAATACTTATTAAAGAGAAACTCGACACGCATACATTTTTTACAAAATAACTAGTAAATAGAAAGTGTCTTTTATTTTAAAATTATGACGTATCAAAAACTTCGTTGTAGCTACTTTATGGAACGCCGTCACTGCCTTATAGCAGAACACAACAATTGCACTGCGTCAACATTCAATTACATTATGTCAACTCCATATGACAGTTACTCACACAACTATTACATTGTGTTAACCTTCTATTACATTATGTCAACTCTACATGATATTAACTCATACTACTATAGCATTGTGTGAACTTTCCTTTACATTATGTCAACTCTTTATGACATTTACTCCCACTATTATTTTATTGTGTCAACCTTCCTTTACATTATGTCAACTCTTTATGACATTTACTCACACTACTATTGCGTTGTGTCAACCTTCCTTTATATTATGTCAACTCTTTATGACATTAACCCACACTACTACTGCATTGTGTCAACCTTCCATTATATTGTGTCGGTTCTTTATGATATTATCCCACACTACTATTGCATCGTGTAAACCTTCCTTTACATTATGTCAACACTTTAAGACATTTACACATTCTTGCATTTCGTTATGTTTACTGTTCATGACATTTAATTAAACAACAATTACATTGTGTTAACCTATCATTACATTATGTCAATTCTTTATGATATTAACTCACACTACTACATTATGTCGATTCACTATTACGTTATGCGAACACGGGTATCCTCGGCCTTTATATGAGCATACCGTATTTTCCGCAATCGGCAATCCTCGGCTGACTCCGCTACGCTCCATTCAAACGTTATGTGCGAGGTACGAGTCATCCGAGGAATTCCGATTGTATTTTCCGCGTTCCGAGAGCACTAAAATTGGCGGGAGAGAAAATTGCCGTAGAAGAAATCTCAGCGATTTGGGAATGGCATCTTTAAATAAAAATTTTAAGCGACAAAAGATTGACAATCTTGAAACGTGCAAAGCCTTAACACTGCGACTGTGAATTAAAGTCACGTCGAAATTCCATGGCGTTTACTTTAATCTGATAATTAAATAAATCAAATATTATGAGTCGTGCAGCAATTTTTTTTTCTTTTTATTTTGAATTGTTCTTTGTTTATTTGTTTGTTTGTTTGTTTGTTTTTTTTTGGATAAAAGTCTTAAACTTCTGATCTTACTAAGAACATTGTCATATTTTTTTTATCAGTCTTGAACTTTCCTTTTTTTTTTTAAAGTGTAAACACATCGTATAACACACGTGCACTGGTGGGTTGGGGGAGGGGGAAATCCCGCCCTACCATCTTTAGTGACCAAAATCTACATGTACAAAAAATTAATAAATTTATTGGTTTTACTTTGTAGGACATTGCATTAGTTTCACATTAAGTTTAGCTGAATTAAGTTGAAAACTTTTTTTTATAAAACTATAAAGCCTGAGAGCTTCTCTGCTTTCCCCCTTGGTCTCCAACCATAAACCGTCCCCCTTCAGGCTTGGACAATTTCTTTTGTTCAAGATTCTCATATCCGCTACTGATATGTGTTCATGCATGCTTACTAAGGCATATTCAATTGATTTAGATGAGGGATTGGTAGATTTTTTGTAATAGAATTCTGGCCCTGGAATAGTTGAAAAAATTACTAATTCCAGTGCGTGACGTATCATCTTTTTCGAAAGGAAAGGGGGGGGTTAGCCAGAAAAAAAATATTCGCCCGAAAAAAAAACTTGAGAAGCCAAAAAAAAAATTGTCTACTCCAAGCCCGAAAATCCTATTTCGGGGAGGGGGGTCCAACTTCGATCAGTCCTAATTTTTTTGTCAGATATACTACATTACCCTCAGTGGACTATACTTCAACAAAAAGTGGGGGTGGGGGCTGTACTTTCAATGAACATTACATTTTCTATTGTAAAGTTATGTTTGGGAAAAGAGGGTGGTTGATATTTTGTGCCTCTAATTCTTCCGTATCAATCAGGACCCCCCCCCCCTCTTACCAGTCATAAAAACACGGTCGTCAACATTCATTTTATACCAGATATACAGCTTTGAGATAATGTAAATGTATTTTTACATCAGGTAATGCACTTTTGGAATCAACATGATAAAGAGTTAACACAATATAAAGATATTTTAAGATCACATAAGAAAGAGTTGACATAACGTAATTATATATCCACATCACGGAATTGAGTTTTGACATAATGTGATAAAGTGTTGATATAATATAAAGATATGTTCACATAATGTCATACACTTTTTACACCACGTAATAAAGCACTGACATAAAGGTAAGATGTGTTCACCTCACATCATGATGCTCTCGCCGTAAAATAAAGATAAACCCATATCATGTAATAATGCTTTGATATAATAAAAATATACACTCTCGAAAAGGAATGGATTTTTGACTTCATGTAATGATAAGTTTAATTATAAAACACAATTCACTTGACGTAATGCAATTTTGACCTCTCATATTAATTAAAGAAATGAAATGATGTAAAGAAACATTCATTTCACGTAATAAAGTTTTAACACAATGTAAACACATTATCGCTTCACATAATGAATTTTCGACTTCAAGTTATGAAGTGCTGACATAATGAAAGGGTGTGTTTACTTCATGTAATGCAGCATTGACATGATGTAAAGATATTTTTACATAACCTCATAAAGAATTGACATAACGTAAAGATATGTTCACATCACGTAATGATAAATTGACATAATAAATGCATAGTTGTATGCTATAAGGCAGTGTTGGCGTTCCATACTACTTGGTTAACGTTAGATTTTTCTATGACTGTAAGAGGTTATTTTGATTTTTTTGAAAGTGTTTGTAATTAGTTTATTTTGTTGCGTTCAGACAGATATTCAAGAATGTATGCAGATAATTATGCAACACAGAAGACATATCCCCTGCAAATGTGCATACAGTGGATCGTTAATTGAAATCATTACAGTTTTGACTTCCTGTCTGTTTAAATGAACAAAAAAAAATTAAAGACAAACTACTAGTATACGTCACGAACCAGAAAAATGTTTAAGGAACTCACAGCATCATAGAAGAATGAATTACATGTATATATTATAACAAGAAATTTACTCTCTCAATGTACATAGGCGTCGGAACCGGGGGGGGGGGGGGCACTTTTTTTTGCAAAGATAGTCATATCAATATATGCAGTGAAGATTGGGGCGTAGGTTTAAACTTTCCCCTTTTTAACGGTCACGTTGCAGTGTAGTCAAAAAATGGTAAGAAGTAGTGTTGGATGGGGGGGGGGGGGGGGACTGTGTTGTGAAAAAAGTTAAAATCACCTACCCATCCCCCCCAAATTTCCTTTTTCTTTTTTGTGCTTGTCAATTTTCTTTTTGAGGTTTGACATTTTTTTCTTCTGAAATAGCCCCCCTCCAATATGCTTCCGACGCTAATGATGTTACAGCAATTGAAATTTTATTTCTAAATTTTTTATTCTAAATATGGTGTTTAAAAAGTGTAAGGAAGAATTATCTTACGTAGATTTTATAAGTATATTCCTTGCTTGTATATTCAAGTTAAACTGTAAAAGAAATGAAATTCATAACCAATAGCATTACATGAAGTGCATGTCGC
The DNA here is from genome assembly GCF_032062105.1 of Saccostrea cuccullata. Lineage (NCBI taxonomy): Eukaryota > Metazoa > Mollusca > Bivalvia > Ostreida > Ostreidae > Saccostrea > Saccostrea cuccullata. The sequence goes on along the minus strand of NW_026922854.1, from coordinate 16,026 downwards.
CAGCGTGGCGCAGTGGTTAGAGCGTCGAAGTGAGGAGTTGATCTTTACGTCGCAGGTTCGAATCCCTTTCTGGGGCGTGAAAATCGGTCCTTCGGATGAAAACGTATTAACGGGGTCCCGTGTCGCAGTAGGTGCTGGCACGAAAAAGATCCCTCCCTCCACAATGGCCGTAAGTGCGAGTAAAGGACAAAATTTGTAGCTCTCTAGCGGCCTCTATATGAGTGAAAAATTCTCGAGAGGGACATTAAGCAGCATTTGATCAATAAATCAATCTTTTTTGTCGATGCATTTTCTTATGTTTTCCAGTTTTTATCAGTATACAGTAATCACTTGTTGGAAATTAAGTTAGCAAATGTCTATTCTTTATTAAAAAACTATCTTCAAAACAAAAGGCGGGCCCTTTCTTCTGGTGCGTTTTAAGGTCCCCCTGCTACTTTTAAGCTCACATCAGCCGAAGGGTCAAGTGAGTTTTCCTCATCAAAATTTATCCATTGTCTGTCGTCGTTTTCTTTTGTTAATGAGAGAAATGTACCCCGTCCATAATTTTTGCTGTGTAATAAGAAGATAAGCTAGTTTTTAAGCTACGAAAATAAACCATGTCCAAAATTTTCCCTTTATGACATAAAGATATCTGAAATACAGAGGGCGGACCTTTTCTGATAACTGCGTTTTAAGGTCCGCCCTGTCTCTTTCTCTAGTTTTTAGGCTACGAAAATAAACCCTGTCCAAAAATTTCCCTTTATGACTTTGAGAAATCTGAAATACAGGGGGTGGACCTTTTCTGATAACTGCGTTTTAAGGTCCGCCCTGTCCCTTTCTCTAGTTTTTAGGATACGAAAATAAACCCTGTCCAAAAATTTCCCTTTATGACTTTGAGAAATCTGAAATACAGAGGGCGGACCTTTTCTGATAACTCCGTTTTAAGCTACGAAAATAAACCCTGTCCAAAAATGTCCCTTTATGACTTAAAGATACCTGAAATACAGAGGGCGGACCTTTTCTGATAACTGCGTTTTAAGGTCCGCCCTGTCTCTTCTTCTAGTTTTTAAGCTACGAAAATAAAGCATGTCCAAAAAAATTCCTTTATCACTTAAAGATACCTGAAATACAGAGGGCGGACCTTTTCTGATAACTGCATTTTAAGGTTCGCCCTGTCCCTTTCTCTAGTTTTTAAGCTAAGAAAATAAACCCTGTCCAAAAATTTCCCTTTATGACTTAAAGATACCTGAAATACAGAGGGCGGACCTTTTCTGATAACTGCGTTTTAAGGTCCGCCCTGTCCCTTTCTCTAGTTTTTAAGCTACGAAAATAAACCCTGTCCAAAAATGTCCCTTTATAACATAAAGATATCTTAAATCAACAGGGCGGACGTTTTCTGATAAATGCGTTTTAAGGTCCGCCCTGTCTCTTTCTCTAGTTTTTAAGCTACGAAAATAAACCCTGTCCAAAAAGTTCCCTTTATGACTTACAAATACCTGAAATACGGAGGGCGGACCTTTTCTGATAACTCCGTTTTAAGGTCCGCCCTGTCTCTTCTTCTAGTTTTTAAGCTACGAAAATAAAGCTTGTCCAAAAAAAAAAATCCCTTTATCATTTAAAGATGTCTGAAATGCACAGGGCGGACCTTTTCTGATAACTGCGTTTTAAGGTCCGCCCTGTCTTTAAGCTACGAAAATAAACCATATTTAAAAATTTCCCTTTATAACATAAAGATATCTTAAATACACAGGGCGGACCTTTTCTGATAACTGCGTTTTAAGGTCCGCCCTGTCTTTTTCTCTAGTTTTTAAGCTACGAAAATAAACCATATTTAAAAATTTCCCTTTATAATGTTACGAATTTGGCATTCTCCACTATTGTTATAAATACGTAAACAAGATGTTTCTTGTGATATGAGTCGTTAAAATAATGATTATGAATGATTGGATGAATAATATAATGTATTGACATTTATTCTTTCTTACTTGTTATTACTGATTAGTGTTATTTGAAATTAATTATGTGCTAGGTGCTAATTGTTCACCAGGTACCGAATTTCCTCCACGTTTTGAGGAATACGCAACGTAAATAAACCACTGACTGCATCATAAATGCAATTACATAGTGTTTAATGTGCTTACCTCTGATAATTTGGATAAATAATAAATCCATTCACTGATAATTAGAGTAAAACCTTATAATTACGCTCTGTTTTTCATACTAAGCGTCAAAAGCTATATAGTACATTCGGAACACCTCAGATGCGTATAATAGTTAAGTGCATCCGAAGTCTTCCAGCTATTTGACGTTATGGCGCCAAATCTCATGCATTGAGTGATTGACGTCATAAAGGGTGTAAAGGCTTTATATACGAGCCCCCAGCGTCTAACGGTCAGACGTCTGCTGTCTCACTCACTGTGCGGTCGCCAAATCTGTTAAGATAACGATGACTTTACAAGAACAAGGCCCAGAGGAGTTTAGATGGGTAATTATCCCTCAATTAGTATTGACTTGTTAGCAACACTTGATTGCTTTATTTTAATGAGTTTCATTCAGACACAAGTAGTGATCTGGACTCGTTATTGTTTATTGTTGAATAATATTTACTAAGGCACAAGAAGTGACCAGAACTTGATATTTATAACTCCTGACATTATTACTAACAACAAACAAATGCATGGTGCATTGTATTGAATTTTGTTGAGATGTTAGCATAACTTTTTGTCCCTATACAATTAGTTGTTTGCTACAACCTTTGAATGTGAACAAATGCTAGACGCATTGTGTTGAGATATTAACATAACTTTTTGTCCCTATACAATTAGTTGTTTGCTATAACCTGACATTTTATATTTATACTCACTAAGTGAAGAAATCACTAGTTGGAACTTTATTCAAGACCTAAAGGCATTAGGTCTATTTGCATTTATTAAAGGGTTTGTTTAAGGGTGGTTTATAAATTAACATTTGTCGGGAAGGGTGGTTGGTTTGTTTTTATTTCAGGTGAGGACCGCAGAGCCAAAGAAGAGTATTTTTGTATGTTTATTGAATAAAATCCAATAAAATATTAAAAACAAATTATATCCTGTTGTCTTTCGTTCAACATTCAGATTAAGGAGCCCCACAATGTTACGCCGCTAAACATATAAAGCCGTAAGTCGTAACAATAACGTAAAGATATCTTAAATACACAGGGCGGACCTTTTCTGATAACTGCGTTTTAAGGTCCGTCCTGTCTCTTTCTCTTAAGAAATAAGGTATAATTTTTTGAGTTTTATTGAGATGTAAAACGGGTTGGTCACGTGATCAAATCCCATAAAGCCCGAAGGGCTTTATGGAAGATTTGATCATGTGTCAACCCGTTTTACATCTCAATAAAACTCAAAAAATTATACCTTATTACTTATATTTACATTTGTGACATTCATACTTTATATTTGCCTGATTGTTACTTTTAACGTGTGAAATGCGTTAATTTTTCAAACCCAACGGCATGTATGTAATCCACTAAACGCACGTCGACCCTTTATGACGTCACAGAGAAATTACGTGGAACGTTTATCCAAACGCACATCTATGACCTCTTGACCCCAAACCTGTATTTACACAGTTATAAAAACGCTTGCCTTCAGTAGTGTTATGTAAAGGAAAACATTTGCAAATGTAAATATTAGTTTTTAAGCTACGAAAATAAACCCTGTCCAAAAATGTCCCTTTATAACATAAAGATATCTTAAATCAACAGGGCGGACCTTTTCTGATAACTGCGTTTTAAGGTCCGCCCTGTCTTTTTCTCTAGTTTTTAAGCTACGAAAATAAACCCTGTCCAAAAATGTCCCTTTATAACATAAATTTAAGATATCTTAAATCAACAGGGCGGACCTTTTCTGATAACTGCGTTTTAAGGTCCGCCCTGTCTTTTTCTCTAGTTTTTAAGCTACGAAAATAAACCATATTTAAAAATTTCCCTTTATAACATAAAGATATCTTAAATACACAGGGCGGACCTTTTCTGATAACTGCGTTTTAAGGTCCGCCCTGTCTCTTTCTCTAGTTTTTAAGCTACGAAAATAAACCCTGTCCAAAAAGTTCTGTTTTTGACTTAAAGATACCTGAAATACAGAGGGCGGACCTTTTCTGATAACTGCGTTTTAAGGTCCGCCCTGTCTCTTCTTCTAGTTTTTAAGCTACGAAAATAAAGCATGTCCAAAAAAATCCCTTTATGACTTAAAGATATCTGAAATACAGAGGGCGGACCTTTTCTGATAACTGCGTTTTAAGGTCCGCCCTGTCTCTTTCTCTAGTTTTTAAGCTACGAAAATAAAGCATGTCCAAAAATTTCTGTATTCAGGGGGAGTGGCAGTTCCGGGTCTATGTAGGGGCCCACAGTCACATTAAAAATTGATTTTTTAAACTTTATGTATATTTTGACAGAAAAAGGGGGGCATACCTATTACAACTTTTCAGACCTTTCCAATGAGTGGGAAAACAAACTCATTTTTTACGGGGTCATTCATATACACCCCCCCCCCCAAACATACACACATATATAGCGCAAACAAAATTTAACTTTATTGAATGACATGAAAATTTTCCAACTTTGTCTTTCCAGAATTTAAATATATAGAAAATGTCTCTATTTTGAATAAAATTTTAACAACCAGTGTGTATAAGAGATGTTTCTTCGAGCTTGCCGTGAAGGTTTGCCCTTAACGTATTGTCATAATATTTTTTTTTACATTTTACTTCTCTTTCATGGTTCATTTAGATATCAAATATATGATCCCCCAGTCATAACCTTTTTACTACGGAAATGTTCGCTTAAGTTGACATCCTCACACTTTTTGTGAATGTAATTAATGTAGTAAGTTAGTGTAAAAAAAATAGTACTGAAAGATGTTGGAATTGGAACCTATCCCCCCTCCCGAATCAAACAATTGTTTTCTTTTTGTGTTTTATCCCCCCTCCCCTCCCGAATCAAACAATTGTTTCTTTTTGTGTTATTGCTTGTCAAATACTTTTCAAGTTCGTTTATCCCCCCTTTTCAAATTCGATTCTAGGTGACTGCTATATGTTAGCGATTTTCGTAAAAAAAGATTCTGAGCATGATAAAATCAACTTTTATTTAATAGTGGGGGATTGAATATGTACAAAATATATCGGTTATGATAAATTTTGTGTATTTTAAGTGATTTAATCCTAAATAATATATTCCGTTTTCCGTTCCGTTTTCCGTTCCGCGTTTTAGCAACACCCTATTTTACATTATCCACAAATAAAGGACCAAAATATGATTATAAACAGAAAACAAAAGGTAATTTTGAATACTACAGGAAACCAGAGAATTACATGTACTCTTTATCGGTCTTAGTATTAAACTCCACACTTGGGATAAGAAATTTCTTTAAAGTCATATAAGGCGTTTTTTTTATAAGTTCAGACTAAAAATAAAAAAAAAAAATTTCTATTAATATGTTTTGGTACTTTATATAAAGATAGGACCGCTGCATTTCATTTCCGGAAATCGGCATGGCATTTCCGACATTTCCTTATTTTATTTCCGACAATTTCTCTTTTTTCCCGATATTTATTTCTTTTCATTTCCGGAATTTTTGCTAGCTACCTCTCCAGCAATGTAATATTTACCAGATACATGTACGTAGAAATGGAATTTTGAAAAAAACTAGTGCTAATTGTAACGGGGACCGTTACAGATGTTCCCCAAACGCTCCCCAACTCCCTTTTATAGTCATATTCCCTGTAAGCGTAATTAAATAAGACAAACTTTATGCAGTTGAGACTTTAACAACGTTTACCCAGAAGTGTACCATGTTCATTCAAATTTTATCATTGCACACTTGCGCATGTTAATGCATGTGCGTAATGACCATATCATATTCTCTACACAATCTATATATTTTAATATGCTAAATATTAAAGTACTAAATCCAAAAGTATAAAAAAAAAAAACCGCTCATTCAAGTGTATTTTTGATTTTACCCATTTCACGTGCACGCACGTGCATACATGAGCATGGTGACCATACCTTCTTGTAGAAGTCCATTACATCTATCTATGTTCTAAATCCCACCCTGTTTGGTTGAAAACCAAGGGAGTTATAGCTGTTTAAAGTTTCAGCCAATCAGATTGCAACGCACCTACACGCACATGTATGTATGTGCAGGGTGACCATACCTTCTTATAGAAGTCCATTATATATATATATATATATATATATATATATATATATATATATATATATATATATATATATATATATATATATATATATATATACTTATTCAAATCGCAACCTGTTTGGTTGAAAACCAAGGGATTTATAGCTGTTTAAAGTTTCAAACAATCAGCTTGCAGCGTTTGTACACGCACGTGTATGCATGTGCATGGTGACCATATCTTCTTGTAGAAGTCCATTATATATATCTATGTTCCAAATCCCATCCTGTTTGGTTGAAAACCAAGGGAGTTATAGCTATTTAAAATTTCAGCCAATCAGATTGCAGCGTTTGTACACGCACGTGTATGCATGTGCATGGTGACCATATCTTCTTGTAGAAGTCCATTATATATATCTATGTTCCAAATCCCATCCTGTTTGGTTGAAAACCAAGGGAGTTATAGTTATTTAAAATTTCAGCCAATCAGATTGCAGCGCACGTGCATGCACGTGATTTCATGATAATTCCTATATATCATTTTGTAGGATATCCTAATGCATTGCTATGTTCAAAATTTCAAAGGATTTCGTCAAAAAACAAGAAAGATATTGAAACTTAAGTTTCAGCCAATCAGAGCGTAGCGCACGTGCATGCGCGTGAGATCTTCCCATATTGACCACGTCATCTTGTTTATACTACTAATACATCCTTACATTATGAATTTCAAAACATTTCATCAAAAAATAGAAAAGTTACGGCACTATACATTATATTGGTTATTCACGTGTTGCACGTGCGCGCTCTTGCAAGCACGTGCGCGCAAAATGACCTTCGTTCCGCAAATCTACATAACATGTCTACTGATCCTAAAAACATTTCACCTTAGTTGGATGTGTAGTTTACGAGATCATTCGCGGACAAAAAAGTGCCCAGGAAGAAGAAAAATAATAATAACTAGTGCTAATTGTAACGGGAACCGTTACAGATGTTCCCCAAACGCTCCCCAACTCCCTTTTGGTGCCATATTCCCTGTAAGCTTCATTAAATAAGAGAAACTCTGTGCATTTTTGACTTTAACAACGTTTTCCCAGAAGGATACTAATTATATTCAAATTTTAGCATTGCACCCAAGCGCATGTGAATGCATGTGCGTTATGACCATATCACCTTGTCTACACTATCTATATATTTTAAAATACTATATATTAAAGCATTCAGTCCAAAATTAATAAAAATCACTCATTCAAGTGTATTTTTAATTATACTCGTTCCAAATGCACGCACTGCGTGCACGTGCATGATGACCATACCTTCTTGTAGGAGTCCCTTACATCTATCTATGTTCTAAATCCCATCCTATTTGGTTGAAAAACAAGGGAGTTATAGCCATTTCAAGTTTCAGCCAATCAGATTGCAGCACACGTGCATGCGCGTGATTTTATGATTTTTTTCTATATCATATTGTAGGATATCCTAATGCATGACTATATTTTAAATTTCAAAGAATTTCGTCAAAAAACAAAGGAGATATAGCCATTTAAATTTTCAGCCAATCAGATTACAGCACACGGGCATGTGCATGCTTTCATGAAAATTCTTATATATCATGCGGTAGATCTTCATAATGTAGGACTATGTTCAAAATTTCAAAGGATTATGACAAGAAACAAGAAAGATATTGAGACTTTAGTTTCAGCCAATCAGAGCGAAGCGCACGTGCATGCGCGTGAGATCTTGCTATTTTGACCATGCTATCTTGTCTATACTACTAATGTATCCTTACATTATGAGTTTCAAAAAATTTCATCAAAAAATAGAAAAGTTACGGCAATATCCATTATATTGGTCATTTCACGTGTTGCACGTGCGCGCTCTTGCAAGCACGTGCGCGCAAAATGACCTTCGTTCGGCAACTCTACATAACATGCCTACTGACCCTAAAAAGGTTTCACCTAAGTCGGATGTGTAGTTTACAAGATCACTCGTGGACAAAATTTTCCCAGGAAGAAGAAAAATAATAATAATAATAACTAGTGCTAATTGTAACGGGAACCGTTACAGATGTTCCCCAAACGCTCCCCAACTCCCTTTCGGTGCCATATTCCCTGTAAGCTTCATTAAATAAGACAAACTCTGTGCATTTTTGACTTTAACAACGTTTTTCCAGAAGGATACCAATTATATTAAATTTTTAGCATTGCACCCAAGCGCATGTGAATGCATGTGCGTTATGACCATATCATCTTGTCTTTCAAGAGTAGTTTTAGATATACTCGTTTCAAATGCACGCACGTGCGTGCACGTGCATGATGATCATACCTTCTGGTAGGATTCCCTTACATCTATCCATGTTCTAAATCCCATCCTGTTTGGTTGAAAAACAAGGGAGTTATAGCCATTTAAAGTTTCAGCCAATCAGATTGCAGCACACGTGCATGCGCGTAATTTCATGATTTTTTTAATATCATTTTGTAGGATATTCTAATGCATGACTATATTTTAAATTTCAAAGAATTTCGTCAAAAAACAAAGGAGAAATAGCAATTTAAAGTTTCAGCCAATAAAATTGCAGCACACGTGCATGCGCGTGATTTCATGATTTTTTTTCTATATCATTTTGTAGGATATCCCAATGCATGACTATATTTTAAATTTCAAAGAATTTCGTCAAAAAACAAAGGAGATATAGCCATTTAAAGTTTCAGCCAATCAGCTTGCAGCACACGCACATGCGCATGCTTTCATGAAAATTCTTATATATCATGCGGTAGATCATTATAATGTAGGACTATGTTCAAAATTTCAAAGGATTATGACAAGAAACAAGAAAGTTATTGATACTTTAGTTTCAGCCAATCAGAGCAAAGCGCACGTGCATGCGCGTGAAATCTTGCTATTTTAATCATGCTATCTTGTCTACACTACTAATGTATCCTTACATTATGAGTTTCAAAAAATTTCATCAAAAAATAAAAAAGTTACGGCAATATCCATTATATAGGCAATTTCACCTAATGCACGTGCGCGCTCTTGCAAGCACGTGCGCGCAAAATGACCTTTGTTTGGCAACTCCACATAACATGCCTACTAACCCTAAAAAGGTTTCACCTAAGTCGGATGTGTAGTTTACAAGATCACTCGTGGACAAAATTTTCCCAGGAAGAAGAAAAATAATAATAATAATAATAATAATAATAATAAGAAACAGAGTAAAAACAATATGTTCCCCAACTTCGTTTGGGGAACATAACTAGTGCTAATTGTAACGGGGACCGTTACAGATGTTCCCCAAACGCTCCCCAACTCCCTTTTTGTGCCATATCCCTGTAAGCTTCATTAAATTAGGCAAACTCTGTGCATTTTTGACTTTAACAACGTTTTCCCAGAAGCATACCAAGTATCTTTAAATTTCAGCTTTGCACGCGTGCACATGTAAATTCATGTGCGTAATGACCATATCAACTTGTCTACACTATCTATATGTTTTAATATACTAAGTATTATAGCATTTAATTCAAAAGTTTAAAAAATACGCTAATTCAAGTGTATTTTTAAATTTACTCATTTCACGTGCACGCACGTGCATGCATGTATATGATGACCATACTTTTTTGTAAGGATCTATTATGTCTATCTATGTTCTAAATCCCATCCTGTTTGGTTGATAACCAAAGGAGTTATAGCCATTTAAAGTTTCAGCCAATCAGATTGCAGCACATGTGCATGCGCATGCTTTTATGATAATTCCTATATATCATGCTGTAGATCTTCATAGTGTATGACTATGTTCAAAATTTCAAAGGATTTTGTCAAAAAACAAGAAAGATATTAAGACTTTAGTTTCAGCCAATCAGAGCAAAGTGCACGTGCATGCGCGCGAGATCTTGCTATTTTGACTATGTCAGCATGTCTATACAACTAAAATATCTTCTTATTATAAGTTTCAAAGCATTTCATCAAAAAATAGAAAAGTTACGGCTATATCTATTATATTGGTCATATCACGTGTTGCACGTGCACGCTCTTGCAAGCTCGTGCGCGCAAAATGACCTTGATTCCGCAAATCTACATAACATGTCTACTGACCCTAAAAAGGTTTTACCTACATCGGATGAACAGTTTACAAGATCACTCCCGGACAAAAAAGTACCCAGGAAGAAGAAGAAAAATAATAATAACTAGTGCTAATTGTAACGGGAACCGTTACAGATGTTCCCCAAACGCTCCCCAACTCCCTTCTCGTGCCATATTCCCTGTAATTTTCATTAAAGAAGGCAAAATCTATGCATTTAAGACGTAAACAACGTTTTCCCAAAAGTATACCAAGTATTTCAAATTTAAGCAATGCAGGTGTGCGCATGATTGCATGAGCGTAATGACGATATCATCTTGTCTACACTATTCTACTCATATGCACGTGCATGCACGTGTATGATGACCATACCTTCTTGTAGGAGTCCATTATGTCTGTCTATGTTCTTAATCCCATCCTGTTTGGTTGAAAAACAAGGGAGTTATAGCCATTTAAAGTTTAAGCCAATCAGATTGCAGCGCACGTGCATGCGCGTGTTTTCATGACAATTATTATATATCTTATTGTAGGACATCTTAAAGTATGCCTATGTTTTAAATGTCAAAGCATTTTGTGAAAAAACAGAAAAAAATATAGAGATTTTTGTTTCAGCCAATCAAAGCAAAGCGCACGTGCACGCACGTGCATGCATGTGAATGGTGACCATACCATCTTGTAGGAGTTCTTTATGTCTATTTATGTTCTAAATCCCATGCTGTTTTGTTGAAAACCAAGGGAGTTATAGTCATTTAAAGTTTCAGCCAATCAGATTGCAGCGCACGTGCATGCGCGTGATTTCATGAAAAATTTTATATATCATATTGTAGTACATCCTAATACATGTTTATGTTATAAATTTCAAAGCATTTCATCATAAAACAAAAAAGATATTAAGATTTCTGTTTCAGCCAATCAGAGCAAAGCGCACGTGCATGCGCGTGAGTTCATGCAAATTTGACCATGTCATCTTATCTACACAACTTATATATCTTTATATAATGAGTTTCAAAACATTTTATCAAAAAATATAAAAGTTACAACCATATTAATTATATCAGTCAGTTTACTCATTGCACGCACCCGCACGTGCATGCGAATGCGCGCAAAATGACCTTCGTTCGGCACATCTACACAACATGCCTACTAACCCTAAAAAGGTTTTAACTTAGTTTGGTGAACAGTTTCTGAGAACACTTCCGGACAAAAAAAGTACCGGAGAAGAAATAAGAAGAAAAAAGAATAATAATAATAATAACTAGTGCTAATTGTAACGGGGACCGTTACAGATGTTCCCCAAACGCTCCCCAACTCCCTTTTGGTGCCATATTCCCTGTAAGCTTCATTAAATAAGACAAACTCTATGCATTTGAGACTTTAACAACGTTTACCCAGAAGTGTACCAAGTTCATTCAAATTTTAGCATTGCACGTGTGCGCATGTAAATGCATGTGCGTAATGACCATATCATCTTGTCTACACAATCTATATATTTTATATACTAAATATTAAAGCATTTAATCCAAAAGTATTAAAAAGATACGCTCATTCAAGTGTTTTTTTATTTTGCTCATTTCACGTGCACGCACGTGCATACATGAGCATGGTGACCATATCTTCTTGTAGAAGTCCAGTATATCTATGTATGATCCAAATCCCATCCTGTTTGGTTGAAAATCAAGGGAGTTATAGCTATTTAAAGTTTAAGCCAATCAGATTGCAGCGCACGTGCATGCACGCGTTTTCATGATAATTGCTATATATCTTGTTGTAGGATATCCTAATGCATGGCTATTTTCAAAATCTCAAAGGATTTCACCGAAAAATAAGAAAGATATTGAGACTTTAGTTTCAGCCAATCAGAGCAAAGCGCACGTGCATGCGCGTGAGATCTTGCTATTTTGACCATGTCATATTGTCTTTGCTTCTAATATATCCTTATATTATAAGTTTCAAAGCATTTCATCAAATATTTAAAAAGTTACGCCTATATCAATTAAATCGGTCATTTCGCATGTTGCACGTGCACGCTCTTGCAAGCACGTGCGCGCAAAATGACCTTCGTTCCGCAAATCTACATAACATGTCTACTGACCCTAAAAACATTTCACCTTAGTCAGATGTATAGTTTACGAGATCATTCCCGGACAAAAAAGTACCCAGGAAGAAGAAGAAAAATAATAATAATAATAATAAGAAACAGAGTAAAAACAATATGTTCCCCAACTTCGTTTGGGGAACATAATAAGAAACAGAGTAAAAACAATATGTTCCCAAACTTCGTTTGGGGAACATAATAAGGCAGCAAAATTCAAATTCTCATTTCTCTACTAAGATTTTTACATCGGGCTCGGAGTTGGTTTTCTTCAGAAAGACAGGACTGGGTTCAAGGCGACTAGGGGTACCACACCGGTAATTGACCAATCAAAATGAACTTAGTCAATTGTAGGTCCATACATTAAGCCGATTTTCCTTTCTTTTGAGAGTTTTTTTAATTTCCTTCCAGGCCAGTTTGACAACTCTGGTACCTGTGCCTAGGAAATTTTATCTACTCTATAAATAAATAAAGTTTTTTGACAGGAACTATTTCTCCAGGGCATAGGAGGCTACTTCCTGGGGTGCTTTTGTGATGTTTATAAAGACATGGAAAACACGTGGATTTGAGGGTAGCCCTGTTTGCATATGCAAATAAATCAGAAAATGTCGTGTACGTACCCTGGTTTTTTGGTGTCAGCTAATGTGACAGGTATTGTTTAACACCCCCTTATCAATATTTTTTCATGAATTCAAACACGTGAGGTTTTACTGGAAAGAAACGTGTATTGCTTTTTAATATACCGAAACTCGCTATTTCTGGGGATTGTGTAATTCTAAAAAAAATTCAGATAAATTTCAATGGTGAAATAAAAGAAGAATGCTTGGTATTAAAATATTAATTCATATCAGTAGAATTGAATGCTATTAACGACATCTGGAGAAATAGGCTTTAAAAGGTTTATATCATATCTTTGTTCGTCTGCACTTAAATTTCAAACACGACAGAATTTGTAATTTTTGCCGTAAAAATTCATAATTTCTATATACTTTAGAGACTTACCGTAAAACTTTCAGGAAACTTTCTATGAAGTCTTTTCTGCACCTTAAGTGAAATTTTATGTCGATCCCAGGTGTTGATCGAGTTTCAGAGAAATTTTCTACGTTGTTATTGATTTTTTTTTTTTTTAAGGAGAAGGGGGGGGGGTTGACTTTTTTATTCTAAGCATTTGTTAAAGTGAGTTTGTAAATACATCTACGAACTTGAGCTGGATTGTGACCTTTGGGTCAAGGGGTCAAAGGTCAAGGTCAAAGGTCAAGGTCATCAAAGCATTTCATAAAGAAATATAAAAGTAACGGCCATATCAAGTATACAAGTCATTTGATCATTGCACGCGAGCGAAGGTGCAATGCATGAAAGCTATATCATCGTGACTACACTTTTAATGTGTTTCTATTCTTTGAATTTTGAAACGTTTCATAAAAAAAATTACGACTATATCAAGTAAATCGGTCATTTAACGCATTGCGCGCGCACACATGCATGCAAGTCCTTGCATTCAAGTTTGATAGTAGCATAATGTAAGAATCCGTCATATCTATTCATATTCTAAATTTCATCCTGTTTTGTTGAGAATCAAAAAAGTTATAGGCATTTAAAGTTTAAGCCAATCAGATCGCAGCACACGTGCATGGGCGTGGTTTCTTGAAAACTTTTATATATCATAGTTTAGGACGTATTAAGGTATGATTATGTTTTAAAATTCAAAGTATTTTGTCAAAAAACAAGTAAGATATTGAGATTTTTGTTTCAGCTAATCAGAGCAAAGCGCACGTGCATGCGCGTGCATGCATGTGCATGATGACCGTAACTTCTTATAGGAGTCTATTGTGTCTGTCTATGTTCTAAATCTTATCGTGGTTGGTTGAAAAACAAGGGAGTTACAGCCATTTGAAGTTTAAGCCAATCAGATTGCAGCGCACGTGCATGCGCATGCTTTCATGACAAATGTTATACATCATGTTGTAGGACATCTTAAAGTATGCTTATATTTTAAATTTCATACCATTTCGTCAAAAAACGGAAAAGATATTGAGATTTTTGTTTCAGCCAATCAGAGCGAAGCGCACGTAAATGCGCGTGAGTTCTTGCTAATTTGACAGTGTCACATTATCTACACTATTAATATATCCTTATATAATGAGTTTCAAAGCATTTCATCGGAAAATGTTAAAGTTATGGCTATATTAAATATATTAGTCATTTCAGTCATTTCACGCGCCCGCACGTGCAGGCGTATGCGCGCAAAATGACCTTCGTTCCGCACACCTACACAACACACCTATTAACCCTAAAAAGGTTTTAGCTCAGTTGGGTGAACAGTTTCTGAGAACACTCGCGGACAAAAAAGTACCGGAGAAGAAATAAGAAGAAAAAAGAATAATAATAATAATAATAATAAGAAACAGAGTAAAAACAATATGTTCCCAAACTTCGTTTGGGGAACATAATAAGGCAGCAAAATTCAAATTCTCATTTCTCTACTAAGATTTTTACATCGGGCTCGGAGTTGGTTTTCTTCAGAAAGACAGGACTGGGTTCAAGGCGACTAGGGGTACCACACCGGTAATTGACCAATCAAAATGAACTTAGTCAATTGTAGGTCCATACATTAAGCCGATTTTCCTTTCTTTTGAGAGTTTTTTTAATTTCCTTCCAGGCCAGTTTGACAACTCTGGTACCTGTGCCTAGGAAATTTTATCTACTCTATAAATAAATAAAGTTTTTTGACAGGAACTATTTCTCCAGGGCATAGGAGGCTACTTCCTGGGGTGCTTTTGTGATGTTTATAAAGACATGGAAAACACGTGGATTTGAGGGTAGCCCTGTTTGCATATGCAAATAAATCAGAAAATGTCGTGTACGTACCCTGGTTTTTTGGTGTCAGCTAATGTGACAGGTATTGTTTAACACCCCCTTATCAATATTTTTTCATGAATTCAAACACGTGAGGTTTTACTGGAAAGAAACGTGTATTGCTTTTTAATATACCGAAACTCGCTATTTCTGGGGATTGTGTAATTCTAAAAAAAATTCAGATAAATTTCAATGGTGAAATAAAAGAAGAATGCTTGGTATTAAAATATTAATTCATATCAGTAGAATTGAATGCTATTAACGACATCTGGAGAAATAGGCTTTAAAAGGTTTATATCATATCTTTGTTCGTCTGCACTTAAATTTCAAACACGACAGAATTTGTAATTTTTGCCGTAAAAATTCATAATTTCTATATACTTTAGAGACTTACCGTAAAACTTTCAGGAAACTTTCTATGAAGTCTTTTCTGCACCTTAAGTGAAATTTTATGTCGATCCCAGGTGTTGATCGAGTTTCAGAGAAATTTTCTACGTTGTTATTGATTTTTTTTTTTAAGGAGAAGGGGGGGGGGGGGGCGGTTGACTTTTTTATTCTAAGCATTTGTTAAAGTGAGTTTGTAAATACATCTACGAACTTGAGCTGGATTGTGACCTTTGGGTCAAGGGGTCAAAGGTCAAGGTCATCAAAGCATTTCATAAAGAAATATAAAAGTAACGGCCATATCAAGTATACAAGTCATTTGATCATTGCACGCGAGCGAAGGTGCAATGCATGAAAGCTATATCATCGTGACTACACTTTTAATGTGTTTCTATTCTTTGAATTTTGAAACGTTTCATAAAAAAAATTACGACTATATCAAGTAAATCGGTCATTTAACGCAT